>NC_056729.1:957455916-957713416 GCF_019279795.1 Protopterus annectens
CATTTGCTATAATTTGTTTAAATATCTAATTTTTATAATTGGATGCCCCTTTAAAATGGCATGAAGACACTCTGATTGGTGGCAGAATTGCCATATTATTTTGGGAAGGGACATAGCTGGATCTGTGTCATGATTTCCCAGAAGTGTTTGGGTGTTTTAAGATTTAATTTATTTAAGAGTGAGTGTATCAGAGGTCTTAAACTGGGACACATTGCTTTCAATTGTGTAATAAGGAGTTATATTTGGGGTGGACCGATGTATACAATCCAGTCTGAGGTTCTAGAGTGTGTTCCTGTTGTGCTCTTAGTGGAAAATTGTGAAATATTGCTAATGTTTAAGTGACAGTCTCACATTGGAGTCAGTAGTGAAGACTGAAGCTCCTCAGTTATTGACTCAGGATAGTGGAAGACATCACATTACTGTAGGCAGTCTGGTGGGGTATTGTCCGAGCATCACATTATTTGGTGGCATTTCAGTGGGATATTATCTGGGGGTCGTATTCTGAACATCGAAAGTACATTAAATCGATATATACTAAAGCAAACTCACTTTCGTGAAAGTGCACTTTCACAAAAAAAAAAAAAAAATGCAGTTTATATGTAGATTTAGTTGTACATCAACATATACTGTTGATTGTACAACTAAACAAACTGTTGCTTAGATTGCGGTACAGCGGGGATAAGAGAATATTCCCTTTTCCCCACTGTAGTGAAATGTTGAAGTGAGAATATTAAAATGGGGGGTGTGGGGGTACAGCCCACCACGTGGGGGGTGCATGGTGGCTTGCCCCCTGCATAAATGTGAGTAGTGTTTTATTTTTGTAGGTTTTTTTGGTGTTTTGTGTTTTTTTTCTTTTTTTTTGTGTGAAAGTGGATTTTCGCTAAAATGCACTTTCGCAAAAGTGAGTTCATTGTAGTACATTTCAATGAAACGTACTTTCGATGTAACAACATAGCTCCATTATCTGGACATTACATTAAGCTTGTCTAGGAACTGGAAATGGTTACCACCAGTAATGAAAAGGACTTACAGCTGGAGATAACTTTTTCTGACTCCTGGTACGTGAGTTATTAAATGTGCAAATATAATTCTTAGATCTTAATAAAGCTCTGTGTTATGTTACACCTTTACTCCTTTACCACCTGGTGAATTACATTCAGTAAGAAGAAAAAAACATTGAAATGAATATCCATTATTTTCAGTTTGAACCCCCTCCTTTTTTGTAGATTGTTCCTATCATAGTTTGTTAATTGTCTGTCGAATCTTTACTGACATCTCTGTTTCACTATTCATCCCCTCCTCAGCACAGTCATGTTAGAAACACATATCTTAATATTCTCTTTTTCATAAGAACAATGGTAATAAAATACCTCTTAATTCTTAGGAAATGCCTCACCTACAAAAATACATTCTTAGAAGAATGATCCATTTAAAAAAAAAAAGCTTTTATGACTGTCTGCCTTACCTCTAAGCTGTCCAGAATTTTACAGAATATCCAGATTTTTATCTCATATTTTGGTCTGTTCCTCACCAAATTTGTGGTTTCCTGCCAAATCACTGAGGGATGAATCACTAAATAATGACAGGCATTTGAATAATAAATGAAATATTCCTCATGAAAATGCATTCTAATACAAACCTGTTATTCTAACAACTCTAAAATCTCTGTGATTGTGGCCTTTGTTCCCCTATTATTAATAACTTTGTCCAGACTTCTTGAACTACGAGTTTGAGAGGTACCTCCACTGCGTATGTTCTATAAAACGCTGTTATGTCTTCTGGCATCTTCTTGTTCATTCCTCTTTATACACTGTAATTTGATATTGCTAGTCTGTAAGGGTTGTAATAATAATAGTAGCAGCACATGGGCCCACATTGCATCCTACCTCCTGACTCTCCATACACCCTTACCCGCTTGTCATCTACCTACTCACTATTATTTAAAGCTAACAAACTGACTTCCACTACCCTCTACACTACAGCTTGTACTATGCATTCTATGTAAAACTTAATTTTGTTTAAGTTATTCATAGAACTTTGAATAATTCATTCCTACCTCAATGGCCATATCTAGCTTCTAGTGTACATTATTTTGCTACTCCACCACCAATAGCTATTAATGTTTGCTAACCCAAATGACGTACATCAGTCTTTTTTATTTATTAACATATAAAAAGCTTTTAGGTAGATCTGAAATACCAGTAGTATGGCTTTAATCATTACTGAGCTGCTAACTGTTGATAAAACTGCTCCTATTTTTTACTATTTTTGTAGAATAATACTTAGAATAAATAATGGAGTTACTGTTCAGCCATACCTTTAAATAGCTCTCCTCTATACCTGTGATAGTTACATATTTGGCATCAGTCCTTGTCTTAGGACTTCAATAGTACAGAGCTGAAGACATCACTCAGTGGAATCCAATGATCTTTACCTCAATAGCTGGTGCTAAATCTACAGCATATTTTGTTCTGATTTATAGTTGCTTATGACTCCATCGAATAATAATAGAAACGTATAATATATTTTAAGTATTATTTGTCATTTTGAATGAACAGTCCCCAGCAGCTTTTCCTATATTTTGGTTTCTTAGGTACTATTCATTGTCCTGCTTCATTTTAGACTGGATAGATCTAGTTTGTTTAGATCTTCAACTGACTAGCAGTATTCATGTGCTGTGTTGGAATATCCTAAGGAAATTTCTGCTTATGTCTTGCCATTGCTGGCTTAGTCCTACAATGTTCTGTAGCCTTCTGTCTTTCTTCCTTCCCAGTTGCCTCCACTTAATAAACAAAGTTAATCTCAATAGTTCTCTATGTTGGGCATTCTTTTTGGCATCCAACTTTTTGATTTACATCCCCTGTTGACGTCACTGCACTGCATAATTGTGGATTTCAGTTTCATTTGCTCCTTGCGTATTTCTCTTCAGTTGTAACAATTAATTAATTAATTGGTTCACTTTTCATTGGTTGATATGTAAGAGAAATAGTATATACAGAAGGAGTTTAATTCAAGCCTGCATCTGAAGAAGTGTATGTCAAAGGAAAACGTATTTTTGTGAGCGTTAATGGAATATATGTATTAAACTTTTGATCCAAGCTTGTCCTCTCAGAGCTTTATTGCTTCATCTTTTTGTTGAACTGGATTTGGAACAAATGGTTTGAAGCTGAAGCATCATGTCTTTTGGCAGACTGGAGTCACTTACTAAGAGACCAATCCCATTCCATTTCCTTTTCTGATAATTGTTCCTCTAGGAAAAGATTTTCTTTATTCATTAGGTCTGTTTTTTTTTTTTTTTTTAATAGAAGTCTTCAGCTTCTTATGCAATTCCTAATATGACATTCTGCCAACTCAGTCCTACTGTCAACACAACTGAATAGACAAGTCCAGTCTTTATCCTCCTTTCTGCAGTTATAATGGGTGTCAGTTTATGAACTGTCTTTTCAAGAAGAACTGCTTTGAATAACCCACCGTGAACTTGAACAGCTGCCTATCATAGGGTGCTTCAATATGCCAAAGGCTGTTTTTGAGTTGTCAGCCTTGGGTCCTGAGGTCATACCCAACGTTTTCATCTGAGCTTCTGTAGATGGCACTGACTTTATGCAGATGCTTAATGAGAGGAATGAAAAACTAAGGCTTGTACATTGTTTTATAATCTTTTCACAAAGCAGTCTCAGCGCTGTGTCAATATTTACTTTAGGTACACAAGTGACTTCTGAATATTTTCTTTAATATATTTCTCCAGTAAAGTCAGTTTTTACTCTTGTTCTGTCCAAAGAAATCTGTAGTTTGGCCATTTGATTTGTGAATGCCTTTAAATAATTTTGTACTTTTAGAAGACAAGGTTGGGCACCTGGCTGGCAACTCGACACTGTAAAACTTCATTGCTAATCATGAGCGGACAGGTGATCCGCTGTGGTGACCCCTAACCTGGAAAAAGCCGAAAGAAGAAGAAGAAGAAAAAGAAGAAGAAGAAGAAGACAAGATGATGCTTTACCATCATAACATGGTAGACTTCCATTTTTCTCACTGCTTCTGATATTTTCTTAAATATTAGGCACATTTTTTTCATCTTGGATGCCCTTCTACTTTTCCATATTTTTCCAAATAAATCATACAATTCCTTTATTCCCATTGTTTTTTAAAGGATTTTTCTTTTCCCTTTCAGATAGCAGTCATCAGGAATCTTGGGGATCCATGTATTACTAGATGAATTCATTAATGAAAAAATACCCCAAAAAGTCAACACAGAATCCTGGGTAACCCCCAAACAAAACTTTATTTCTATAAGCCATTGCACTTCTAACATTAAACATATGGATGCTATCCCTCATAAGGCAGGTCAGTGCTTGTGCTACAATGACTGATATCACTGAACGTCTTTGCCACCTCAACATATATTCAATGTACTGGAAGGACAAAATCCAGAGCTGATACTTTCAAAAATGGTGACTAGATTATAAGAGCAGTACCTACCATTAACAAATTTGAAATGTTTCAACATTAACACGTTATCAGTAGTTCCCCTTCAATGAAGTAGAGAATGCGGTTAAGCCTTTATGGTTTGTGCAGCTCTTTAAGATAAGTGTGACCAACATCATTCAGAAATAAGCATGTCATTAATACCTTGGACTTTATCATTCAGAATAGCGAAAATAAAGGAAAACTCTACTGATAATAAAAAATTCAGTTGTATATAGAAGCAATAAATAAATAAACAAACAAAATAAAAACGTAAGGCTGCTGAGTTACGTTTCAAAAGGAAAGCGATCTGGTACCTCAAAGTAAAAGTCATTACAGTAATCGTGGTTAGCAGAAATGAGAATATGGGTCACTGCAAACATTTCCTCATGTAGTAAAAGATACATTGTCCATGTAATTGTTACCAAAGGGAAACTTATGTTTCCACAACCAATTTCACTCTGCTTTTAAGTGATAGCTGATAATTGCCAATAACCATATGATTCTAAAACCAGAACTCAATATCTAGTCACAGTTTTCCCTATTCAGTATAAAAGGGCTAAGACATTGAAAATCAATGTACCTCAAATGGCATGAAATTACCCCATGTGTCTTTAAAATATTTTGCATCACTCAGCTTTGACTTGTGAGTTATACATTAAATCATCTATGTCCATTTGATCCAGAGTGACAAAGAGGTTCTACATGAAATCATTAACATAACCATAGCCATTTAAATTTCTGCCTTGAGTATAGCTACCTATGGGTTAACATGTACTGTGTGCAACATTGGCCTCAACACTGAATTTTCATTGTCCCACAGTGCAGAAAGTGACCACTAGAGCAGGTTATCCTAGACACCATCCTTTAATTGCACCCTGAAAGGCAGGAGCAAATAATAAGCCTAACTGTGTATGACAAGTCACAGTAATTTCACAAATGATCCAGGACAATGCCCACTATATCAACAGTTCCTGAGAGACTTGAAGCTGCTGCCAAATAAAGCAGCAGATACAGATGAATTTCCCACCAAATTCTAGAAATGGGTAAAAGAAGAGATTTCTAAACAGTTGACTACATGTGTAATAAAATCTGGAAATCAGAAAGGGTCCTGTCATGAGTGACCTAACAAAAAATAGTCATGCTTCCTAAAGTACAAGGTGAGTTACCAGAATTAATAAATGATAGTCCCTTTTCCCTTACAATTTGGATGTAAAAATCATAACAAAGATCTTTACAAAGAAGCTGGAAAATCATGCCACAGCAGAGTGGGTTTGTTAAAAAAAGACAAATTATACATGATTGATAGCATTTGTCTGTCTTTTTATATTAATATGCCCTTGAAGGCAATGGAACAGGACTATTATTATGTGATATTTTATTATTATTATTATTATTATTATTATTATTATTATTATTATTATTATTATATTATTATAATGTGAAATGGAAACAGATGATCCGCTGTGGTGACCCCTAATGGGAGTAGCTGAAAGAAGAGGAAGAAGATCAGAATGTCCTTTGGCTCCATTGATTGGTCTTTTGTAATACAGGGTTTGCAGAAAACATCATAAATTGGTTATGCCAATTTATCATAACTCTGATTGCAAGGTGTTAGTTAATGTGAAAAATGTCTGAGATGGGTAGTACAGAGAAGGAAATGAGGCAGAGATATTCTATGTGCCCATGACTATTCACAATAATAGTGGACTAAATGGCAGAGAGATTAAGAGGGAAACTGGCAAGACTGAAAAGGGAAGGTAAAGGCAAAGGAATATTTTATTTTTCATTGACCATGTCTTCCTGGCAGAAACCTAATAATAGATTTAGTTGTAAGAACACCCAGATTTAGTTGTAGGAATTTATGAGTTATCAGAGTTATGAACGAATAAAATGAAAAGTGTAGTTATTAGAATGGGTGAAGGGAAAAAAATTGAATTTCAGTACAATAAGAGAAGTATCAGTACCTAAGTATCAATGGTTAAAATTCACAAATACATCTGATGGTTCTATTAAGTGGAACATGCAGAATTTAAAACAGAGGCTGGAATAAACACTGCTAAAGGTATTGGAAAGATTCAATAAATTAACACAGAAAATAAATGTTATTAAGGTGATGGTAACACCATGTATTATATCTGATTAGAAACATGTATGATGGACCCAGAACTTCCAGAGGTGGTGCAGGTGCAAAAGTGATTAACGACATACTTTAAAAGAAGTCAGGGAGAAGGATTATCCTAAATAAGGTTCTGACAACAATATGAGAAATGGTATATGGTTGCTCCTTATCCTAATGTAAGGCTTTAGCTTTATACCCAGACAAATAATACAAATGTATACTGATGTGAGAAAGGTATGAGATGATTTTATCTCAAATCAAAATAGTGAGAAAGATACATACAGTCAGAATGATCAAGAGCAAGGGTGGTTACATTAACTTATAGAAAATATCTAAGTTGGAGAAAGGGCCAAAGCAAAGGATATGGTAGCTGTGAAAACTTGATGAGGGCAATTGATACAATGCAACCACAATAAACAGGACACGCTGGAGGGATAGATTCCTGTCCCAGAGACTTCCCATACTCTGGAACAGGCTACCCATCTATGTCAAGCAAAGTTCTTCATTAGCACTCTTCAAGAAAAATCTTGATGAGTGGATGGGAAATAGGAAATACACCCCGGGAATTACTTATGTGTCTCTGCTCGACAGTGGCACAGGAAAATAACTTTCTTGGGTGGCGTAAGCCAGTTGATCTTGTTGGCTAGACTTATGTAGGCCCTTGGGCCAATAGTCTAGTACCTACCTATGAACCTATGAACCTATGATGGAAAACATTAAGTCATATAGATACTGAATGAATTCATTGAATGGCTGATGGTACAAAGAGTAATGCAGGGAGTGTAGGAAGTAATTGTTTACAAAGCTAAGGAAAAATGTTTGAGCTAGAGCCAGAACAATGTTTGAGCTTAAATAAGTTAAAAACTATCTATAGCAGCACTCCGTGTTTAAAATGACAGTTGAGAGTTGCATGGAATCAGTTCAGACAGGTAAGTAAAGGTAAAAATGAGTCTTAAATATCAAGATATCTAGAAGTAAAAGAGGTAGTCCCATTCTGAAAATAATACACCAAATCGGTGACAAATACAGAAGAATGAAGTGATAAAAGAAATGAGATTAGCTTTGTATGAGAAATCTTAGTTTGAGAAAATGGTAGAGATTGCGGGGGCAGCAAACGTGTACTTTACATAAGTGCTATTTAGTACTGGAGAGGTTTCATAGACAATGTAGATCACTTAGCACAGCTGTAGATTTGTGGAGGAGACAAACTGCAATCATATTTTATGGGAATGCCCAAAATTCCAATTTTGATGACAACAGGTGGTAAAAACATGTGACACAAATTTTGAGAAGAGGAGCAGAATAATGAATATTTGTCTTCGGCTTAGAATATGCAGCTGGGACAACTTTACAAATCAGAATGGAGACAGTAAATGGAACATATTCTGTAATGGCTAAAGAATGGGAAGATGAGA
Organism: Protopterus annectens; assembly: GCF_019279795.1. Lineage (NCBI taxonomy): Eukaryota > Metazoa > Chordata > Ceratodontiformes > Protopteridae > Protopterus > Protopterus annectens. The sequence goes on from NC_056729.1 coordinate 957,463,915, forward strand.
TGTAATATATCCTACTGTCTACAAGAGATTAAATATCATATTAGTAGGAAACATGGTATGCTGCATGGATAGAGAAAATCTGAAGCACCTCAATTCCATGAATGATAAAAAGCATCACAGTGTTTTGAAAATGCTACAATCTAGAATAAATATGTAAATTTTATGTTATTAGTTGAAATGTGTAATTTATGTTGTATGAAAAAGTAAAGCAATTCTTACTTGTATGCCAAATGTAACAACCATGTGAGGCAAATGTAGTCTTGATAATGCAAGATAGCAATGTCTTGATCTAGGTAAATATTTCAAATATTTGAAAACATTGGGCTGGATTCAGGAAGGCTTGCATGGAGTCTAAGAGTACAGTAAGACTCCATGCAGCCAACATGTCCACCGAGCGATCCAGGAACAGCCGGTAGGGACGTGTAACAGAGCTCTCAAAACTAGTCCTACACGGACAGGGCTTGGATATGCAAATTACCTCAATTGCAGATGAAAGCTATGCAAATGAGGTAAATTTGCAATCCAGGAAACTCAAATCTGTCTGAGTAGGAGTAGTCTTATTTGCAGAAATGTACTCAGTTGACAACTGAGTATGGTTTTGCAAATAGCAAAACAGAGCCGTGACAGCTCCAAAAAAAGGATGCATTTACAGGAGGAAGCTTGCCAATGGCCAAAAATACAGCCATTGGCAATGTGAAGTGATGCAAAATAAAAATAAAATAACTTTTTATTTTTCATCTCGATCTCCGGGGTTTAAACGTAGCGCAGCGCCCTAAAAACCAGAAAATCAATAATTAAGATCCATAAATGTGGATTTTATTGCTAATATGAATTTACAATGCAAGGGAATGGCAGGCTGAAGACAACATGGCCACCAAGTAGAGGTTGCTAAGGGGGGAAGCTCAGTCTAAGAGATGTAACCAAGCATTAGTAGGCAATCCTGTGCAAATAAGGGTTAGGATAGTGAATCGCAAGTTTACATAGCAAATGGGCACAATCAGTGGAGTGTAGGAGTAGGATAAGGGGAGTAACAGAGTAGAAGATAGGTGACATCATGAGGGGGGCATGTATGAAAGAAGTGAAGCTCATTGGAGCTGAGTGGCATGTGTCAGGAGACATTTACATATCATTAAAAGAGGGGTGTCAACATGTAGGCTAGATAAAGTAAAGAAATTGAAGGTGTATGCCGTGGATAACACCAAAGTTTCTTGCTGAGAGTGCATGCGTGCATGTGCATGTCAGTAAACCCGAGTAAGACAGTGTGCGCATGTGTTAGTGTGTGTGCACGCGTGTAAGTCGGAGTAAGCATCTGTAAGGCTGTGTAAACAGTTGTAAGCACGTTTTAACAAGAATAAGCAAGTTTTAGTCCATGTAAGCATGTGTGCACGCGTGTCAGCTGGTGTGCACGTGTTTGCGCTTGTGAGTGCGGCGCTGCCCCCTGAGGAAACAGAAAGGGAAAAGGAAGCACACCAAATAGTAGGAAGTTACCAGGGAGTACTAGCAGAGCTAGCAGCTGAAAACAATCAGAATCAGGCAATTACACAGGCAGTACACTAGACCAGCCCAGCCCAGCACTTAAAACTCTGCAAACAACAGTCCATTATGTTTCACTCAAGAGACACTGCAACACTGCAGTAAGCTAATAGAAGTGAAAACTGAAAAAGCTTTATTGAGACAAAAAATGTTAGGGGCTGCCATTGCTGTTATAAGGCGACATATGCAACATGCTGAGGGTGGTGATAATGCGAATGCTGCTGGACAACCCACAGTGAGGAGACGGAGAAGAGTGTACAGGCCCAGGGTAACCTACCAGGGGCTACATGAGCTGGAGATAGTGGAGCGCTATGGAGTGGACAGAGACCTCTTGCAGCAAATTGTTGAGCTGTGCAGGCCACGCCTCACACACAGAACCAACAGAGGGGAACCCACTCCAGTGGAAAAAAAGGTATGTGCTGGCCTAAGAATATTAGTAACAGGTACCTTCCAGAGACCAACTGGTGTTATGATGGGGATATCACAGGCATCAGCATCCAGGGTACTGCACCAGTTCCTGGATGCCATGTCAGCACATGTCAGTGATCATGTATATTTCCCCAATTCCCATGAGGAATTGGCCAGCAATATGTGTCTCTTCCAGCAAATAGCGGAATACCCTGAGGTAGTGGGTGCAATAGACTGCACGCACATACGCATCAAAGCACCAGCCGGTGAGTGGGGTAGGGTCTACTTCAACCGCAAGGGCTTCCCCTCCATCAACTGCCAGGTCATCTGTGATGCCCAGGGCATAATACTGAATGTGTGTGCTGGCTGCCCTGGAAGCTACCATGATTCCCATATCTGGCATCTGACGCAGCTGTACCAGATATTTGCCAATGGGGACATCCCACATGGTCACCTAATGGGGGATGCTGGCTATGCACTGGAGCCGTGGCTGATGACACCCATCAGAAACGCACACACACCTGAACTGGAACTCCATAATGAGGCACACGCACAAACACGAAATGTAATCGAGCATGTGTTTGGGCTGCTCAAGTCACGGTTCCGGTGCCTGGACACATCTGGTGGAGCTTTGCAGTACTCACCAACTACATGTACCCAAATTATCATGGTATGTGCTATGCTACATAATATGATCCTGCGAAAACAGCTGCAGCAGGACCAGCATAGGCCTGGGCCAAAAAGCCCCCCACCATTGCCAAGCCTTCACAGGCAGAGCGTGACTCGGAGGAGGAACAACCTGAGGCTGCTCCAGTAGGCAGAAGGAGGTGTGCCCAGTATGCTTTGGCCTTGGCAAAGAGGCAACATATAGCACATACACTGGCTCAGTAGGAACCCTGGAAATGATACCTCTCTCTGACTCACACATATAGAAAAAGGGATGCCTAAGTTGACACCACCTGCTTCCAAACATGTATAGGGAGTGTAGTATGTGCATCTGACATAGCCAGCCCTGCAGCACCACCTGAGGCATGATTGCCATGTGTTAAGCAATATAAAGCAGTGCTAAACAGCATTTCCCACCATGTAGTATATGTAAAGAAAATCACACACACCAAATAGCACAACTGTGGTCAATGTTGAGTAATATTGGGCAATGTCTAGCAATGTTGGTTAATACTGAGCAATGTTGGACAAGCTGGGTCTAAGTATATGAAGGTCTTTCCAAACAACGTTATATTGGGTGACGTCAACTACCCAAACATTGACTGGGAGCATTACACAAGCCCCAACACCCTAGCCCAATGGTTCCTAGAATTTATAAACTCAAATGCTATGGAACAACTAGTCACCACCCCCACAAGAGGGGATAACATACTGGACCTGGTCATCACCAACATGGGGACTCTATGCTCCATACCAGAGGTATTCCCCTCATTGGTAAGATCGGACCATAAATCAATTCCACTGGATATCCACATTCCAATCCCACCCACAGCCCAGAAAACCACAGTGAAAAACTTCTCAAAAGCTAATGTCACACTTTTCCAAACCGAGGAGGAATCCTTCAAGGCCCCCGGGCCAGTGGAAAGTACGGCTCAAACTGCAGAATCTTTTATAAATGCATTCTATGGATACCTTCAGGAATGCCTGGATCATGCTATCCCAAACAAAACCAAGACCCAATCATCCAAAGGCAGGTGTCCTGCCTGGTGGACCCCAGCCATAAATAAGCTGTACAGCAGAAGAAGGATGCTACTACATGAAAGAGCAAAATCCCTAAAAGGGAACGCATCTCTGATCAGTACTAGCAAAAAACTACGATCGCTCATAAAATCAGGACAGCTTCGAGAGAAAAATTGCACAGGGCACTAAAGATAATCACAAGGCCTTCTTTAACTATGTTAGGAACCTGGGTGGCCACTCCCAGATATGCTCAGAGTTGGTCCAAAATTACAAAAAATACACTGAACCCACAGACATTGCCAACATCCTGGCAGACAGGTTCAGTGCAAACTCCCCCCTCCCTTCCCCTCCTAAAGAGAAAATATCTCTCCCAGCAGAGTGCTGCCTCCCTGACATCTCAGATGCTCAGGTGAGAGCTGCCCTCTCCAAAGCAAAAAACATAGCATCAATGGGACCAGATGGTGTCCCGGGCTGTGTTCTACATGAACTCCAAGAAGAACTAAACCCCCACATGAAGCTGCTGTTCAATCTCAGCCTTACTACAGGATATGTACACAAAAAATGGCGTACAGCAACAGTGGTTCCACTCCACAAAGGTGGTGCCTCTACGGACCTTGGAAACTATCACCCCATAATCCTGACTAGCCCGGTCTGCAAAGCTATGGAGAGGATCATCATGGAACTCATAAACAAAGACATTGGTGACCTACAGACACTGGATCCTATTCAATTTGGCTTTGTTAAGGGCAGATCCTGCCTCTTAAACCTGGTCGAGTTCTTTGAAACAGTCACTAAGGCCATTGATGAGGGAAAGCTAGTCCACACAGTCTACCTGGATATCACAAAAGCCTTTGACACAATACCCCACTCGGGCATCATAGATAAGCTCTCCAGCTTAAATATAAACCCCTATGTCATAAGATGGGTTGCAAACTGGCTCAAGGACAGAACCCACATAGTCAGAATTGCTGGAGCCATGTCAGACTCTAAACCAGTTACAAGTGGCGTCCAACAAGGCTCAGTCCTGGGACCTCTCGTGTTCGGCATATATTTTTCGGAGGTTCAGGCTAACATGGGAGGACTGTGGCTGACCAGGTTTGCAGATGACTGCAAACTGGGCGCCATAACTGACTCTCTAGCTGACACAAGCATCCTCCAAAAGTGTCTCATAGAGACGGGTAACAGGTGCCAGAGCCATGGCCTAAAGCTAAATGCTAAAAAGTGTATAGTCATACCCTTTGGCAAAAACAAAGTGCCCACAAATTACCACATAGGCGGGAATCCATTAAGTACGGAAGAAGTAATTAAGGACCTGGGGACCCAAGTTGACAGTAATTTCCCCTTTGACAACCACATTGCCAGAGTGGTTAGAAAGACCTTCTATATAGCCCACCTTATCATGAAAGGATTCACATCTACATTGAGGGAGGTCATCGTGCCCCTTTATTCATCCCTCATCAGGCCCATAATTGAATGCAATGCCCCATTTGGGATGTACCTTACCCGACACCTGCAGCAACTAGAAAGACCCCAAAAGTACCTCACAAAGAGGATCATGGGACTCAAACAGATGCCATATGCTGCTTGGTTAAAGAAACTACAGCTCTACTCAGTTGCATACCGCCTACTTAGAGGTGATCTTTGCCTGACTTATAAAGCCATGTCCAACCCGGAATCAATAAGCATGCTCCACCACAAAAAAATCCAAATCCCTTAGAGCTACACACTCGAGGGACTTGAACCTGAGCACAGAAATAAATTGGACATGCTGGAGGGACAGATTCCTAACCCAGAGGCTCCCTTCGCTCTGGAATAGAATCCCAGTCTATGTTAGGCAGAGACCCAAACTGACTCTCTTCAAGAGGAATCTTGACGAGTGGATGGAAGATCATAGGTTTACCACGGGGATTACTTTGGTGTCACTACTAGACAGAGGCACAGTAAACTAATCTTAAAAAGGGCACAGTAAAATCAGTTCAGAGGGTGGCAAAAGCCAAACACACTCTGGCTATGCTTGTAAATGCCTTAGGGCAGATAGCCCAGTATGAACCTATGAACCTAAGTAGGGCATAGCTGAACAAAAGGCAACATGTTCATATTTGCTCTACTGGCCCTTAAGCAGTCTGGTCTGCTCAGTATGAAAATATAAAGCAGTGAGGGGCCTCAAACCCAGGACACTGTGCACTATAGTCATAATACTGAACCACTAAGTCATGACAGTAGTGCAGTGGTCAGCCTGTATGAAGAAATGTTGATAAGTCTATGCTAAGTATTCCATGGAAACCCTGCAGGTGCAGCATAATCCCTGTCGAGTTATGACACAAAGCTGAGTCCCGCAGTAAGAATAGAACCTGACTTTCAACACACACAGTAGAAAAGTTAATATTGGACTTGTACACATACATCAACAGATGTAGTGGACCTCAGACAGCAACATACTGAAAGGTCACATTGGGCATGCTCACACACTTGAATAAATGAGACAAATGTCAGGCAACAGAACACTGACAGTCTGAACTGGGCATGCTCACACACTTAGGCATGTCGAAGTACAGCAGTGGGCCACACATATCAGGCAGTTGCATGTGTTAACCCAGGAACCTCTCACTATCCAGCAATCTGCCCTGTGCATACAGTTATATGACAACAGACACATATATAATATAGTGGAACCCTGTCATAATCAAATATGTTCTGCAGATACCTAAGTTGTTCATAGAAAGTGGGAAAGCAAAGACGATAAAACCTGCAAACAGTATCAGCAATAAACATTGTGCATCCTGAACATTAGCATAGGTTCAGAGGTTGATACTAGCCTATCCGCCCTAGGGCATGTACAAACCTAGCCAGAGTGTGTTTGGCTTTCACAACCCTGTCAAAGTAGAACACTGTGCCTGTGAATAGTAGGTCACACAAGATAGCCCATTTATGTTTAGTGTATTGTGCCTCTGTCTAGCAGCGACCCAGAAGATATCCCATGGGTAAACATACGATCACCCATCCACTTGTCAAGACGTCTCCTATAGGTGGTCAGTGGGTGGCTCTGCCCATGCAAAACCGGGATTACAATCCAGAGTGAGTGGAGCCTCTGGGATAAGAATCTGTCCCTCCAGCATGTCCTATTAACATCTGTGCTGAGGTATATGTCCCTGGAGTGTGTAGTTCCAAGGGAGACGGATATCCTGAGGTGGAGAATGTCCATTAAATCTAGGTCGGATATTTCCTTAAACTACAGGCACACAACACATCTGTGTAGGTGGTAAGCGACTGAGTAGAGCTGGAGTTACTGTATCTGAACTGTGCAGGGCATCCGTGTGAGTCCCTACATCTGCTTGTTGAGGAACATTTGTGGCCATTGCAGTTCCTGCAGGTGTTGGGTAAGGTACATCCCAAATGTGGCATTGAAACCAAGCATGGTCGTGATGAGTATAGGGGCACAATGACCTCACTTGATCAACATGTGAAACCATATGGGATAAGGTGGGCTATATATAAGTTCTGTCTAACCACTTTGGCAACATGATTGTCAAAGGTGAGAGTACAAACAAGTCGTGTCTCCAAACCCCTAACGACTACTACCGTATGTAATGGATTACTACCTATGTGGTAATGTGTGAGCATGTTGTTATTCCCAAAGGGGATGACTGTGCAACTGCTGGCATTTAGCTGTAGGCCATGGCTCAGGCAACAGTCATCCTATCTCTGTGAGACCCCGTATGAGTATGCATGTGCCAGCTGGAGAGTTGATTATGGCACCCAGTTTGCAGTCATCTGCGAACATGGTCAGCCATATTCCTCCTGTGTTAGCCGTACGTCACACAATTATATACTGAACAAGAGAGGTCCCAGGACTGAGCCTTGTGTGATGCCATGTATAACTGGTGTATAGTCAGACATGGCACCTGCAATACTGAGCATGTGGGTACTATCCCTGATCCAGGTAGCAATCCATCATGTGAGATATGTGTCGATATCAATGCCAGTGAGCCTATGCATAATGGCCGAGTGGGGTATTGTGTCAAAGGGTTGTGCAAGGTCCAGGCAGGCTGTGTGGACAACCGTCCCTACACTGATGGACCTGGTAACTGTTTAAAGAATATGAACAGGTCCAAGAAGCAAGATATGCCCACAACAATGCTGAAATGTGTAGGGCCCAGTGTTTGTACGTTCCCGATGTCTATGTGCATGAGTCCCATTACAATACACTCCATAGCTTTGCAGAACAGGCTAGTTAGCCTTATAGGCCAATATTGTCTGTGGTCCGTTGTGGCAGCAACTCTGTGGAGCGGGACTACTATCACTGTACACCATTCCGTGGGTACATATCCTGCAGTAACTCTGATATTGAACAGTGATGTAATGTGAGGGTTATGTCTGTCATGAAGCCCGTGTAAGACGCAGGCAGGGACACCGTCTGGTCCTATTGATTCTGTGTTGTCCACTGTGGGGAGGGCGGCACTCACCTGTTTATTTGTGATGTCAGGGAGGTTACACTCTGTTGGGATGGACAGTAGCTCCTTAGGGGGATGGGGGGGCATCTGCACTGAACCTATTTGACAGGATGTTGGCAACGTCTGTGAGTTCAGGGTATGTTTAGTCAGTATGCAGTAACTCACAGCATATCAGTGAGTGTCCACCCAGGTACCTGAATTAACTGAAGAAGGCCTTGTGATTGTTGTACGTGTCTGGTGCAATTGTCCATTAGAAGTGGGCCTGACATAAATACATGAGTGATTGTAGCTGTCTGCTAGTACAGATCACAGATGCCTTCCATGTCTGGGATTGTGCTCTATCATGTAGTAGCGTTCTCCTTTTGTTGTATAGCTTATTAATGGACGGGGTCTACCAGACAGGTCCCCTGCCATTGGAGGAGTGAGTCCAGTTGTTATTTTGGATGGCACGATCCATGCAGTCCACTAGGTGTCCATAGAATGTGTATGTAAAGGATTCAGCAGTCAGAGCCATACTTACCACTGTCCCAGGGTCTCTGAAGGATACCACCTTGGTTTGGAGAAGTGTGACATTTGCTTTTGAGAAGTTCACCAAGATTACCAGGATGGGTTTGGGGACGGGATATGGATGTCCAGTGAGATAAATGTGTGTTCTGACTTTACCAATGAGGGGTATATCTCAGGTGTGGAACATAGAGTCCCCATGTTGGTGATGATCATGTCCAATATGTTGTCCCCCCTTGTGGGTGTGGTGACCGGTTGTGCCATAGCATATGAGTTTACAAATAGTAGCAACTGTTGGGCGAAGGTGTTGGGGCCTGAGTACTATCCCCAGTCAATGTGTGGGTATTTGAAGTCACCCAATATAATGCTGTTTGGGGAAACCTTCATATTTTCCAGTGTTCCCAGGAAAGCCGAGTGTGGTTCATGAGTTTCAGAGGGTGGTCTGTAGCAGGCAATAAACCAAAAGGCAGATTTGCACAATGTTAGGTGCATATGTATGGTCTGTGATGCTTTGTGCAGTGCTACCAACCCCGAGGTATGTGTATCTGTGATGTATATGGATACTCCCCCTATTTGTGCTGGCCATTACGAGTTTTGTAGTCAGAAAGCATGGTATGAAATATAACTTGGTAGTGCTGGTGTGCATTTGGGAGCCTGAACCAGGTGTCTCTTAATGCACAGATATCACTGTTGCCCATACTGAGGAGATTCCTGAGTGGTCGCAATTTGAGGGTAACACATCTGGTGTTGAGCAGCATTATCTTCAGTGTCATGTACTCTGTGATGTCTATGGAGGTGGTTTGTCTTTTGAGCCCCACTTAAAAAAGGCAGCATGGTGGTAGCAAGTGCCTTAGCCAGTATTCGAATGTCCAAGGGTGACAGGTGCAAGCTGTCCATAGGGAAGCTATGTGGCATGTCGAGCATGTCACCCCAGGCTGACAGACACTGTATCCCCTGTGAATGACACCAATATGTTAGCCAACTATTAAACTTGATCAGTTTGTTGGTATGCTGTGACATCATACTTGGTGAGTGTAAGATGCTAGACAAGGTCAGGGTCATACTGGCCTGGGCTACATGATCAGAGAGTTCCTCTATGTATCATGTCATGTGGTCCAGGGAGGAACATCTGAGGGTGTATGCACCAGCATGTACAATGATGGAGCCAGTCCTGTACTTGCTTTGGAGTGACCTGAGTGCATGTGTTATGTTGTGGATCCTGCCACCCGAGAGACAGCTCAAAGTGACTATTCCCTTGTTTGGCCTGGTGAGTGGGACGTCAGTGTGTCTGACAATAAGTGTCACTTATTACAAGTGTATTAGGTGTGTTGTTTAGCCCAAAGGGCAGTGACTGTGTGGCACACTGACATTGTGAACTATGTGATATGTGGGTATTGTAGTGGGGTAGCAGTTTTTTGTGTGTCTGCTTTGGAGGTCTCTGCTGCTTAGGCCAAGTTTATGTAGAGCCTCCGAGTATGTTTGTGTGATAATGTGGTTTGATTGCTGTCGCTATAGGTTTATGTGAGACTGATATGTGGTGTTGTGGTTACCTTCACAACCTGATAGACTATGCCAGTCATGGGTCGAGATAGGTCAGCCTCCTGTATGTCAATATTGTTGCATCTCTCACATATATCTGAGATTGCTGGGAAGAGGAGAGGGTTGTCTGTGTACATGAGGCAGATGTGACATTGTGTCAAAACCACAATATTCACTAGCTGGACTGGAGAGTACACATGAAACCGACCCCTGGACATGCCAGAATATTATGATGACATACTCTGTAGCCTGATCGCAAAGGATCAGTAGGGTGTTACGTGTGTAAAAAGTATAACAGGGATTAGTGCTCAGGTTTGTTGGTGTTTTGTAAAGAGTAGCTGAGAAGGATTCCAGACTGAATCATGACACCTCCTTCAGCTATGTCATAAATAGCAATGTACTCTCATATATGTCCTGAGTCAGGGCCAACTGTACCTGACTGACAATGCTGACATCCTGTCAGACAGGCCCATATAGACATACCCAACTCCCACTGACGATAGTCCCAGTCATCATACCAGGAGATATCACATGTAGAATGGCTGAACAGCTCCCCACAAAGCCAAAAGCATGGCAGCAATTGGATTCCATTGTTTCCCAATATGTGTCATGCATGAACTACAGAACAGACCCTGCACCTGAACAGTCTGTTGAGCCTCACCCTCTCCACAGGATCTAGAACCGTTGAATGTGTTACAGCAACATATGGCACTCCCCACAAGTGTAGGTGCACAACACACCATGGGAAGTATTGTCCAGTAAGCTTATGAAGTCTGATCTGCAAGGCCATGGAGTCCATCATGGTTGAAGTCATACACAGAGCTATTGGAAGCTGACAAACACACAACCCTACCAACTGTGGTATGTTCATGTGCAGATCATAGTTCCCAAACATGCTAGACTGTTTGCAAGGTAGACACCCAGGACATACATCACTGAACAGAGCTACACATGTCCCACATAGACTTTGAATAGCCCTTTATCAACACCACCGACACATGTCATATCCACAAAACCAACAATCTGTGCATCAATATGTGTTGACATATGAAGGAATGTCAATGTGTCCATAGATAGATCACACAAGGTAAGAATTATGTGGTGCTGTTCAAGCTGTTGACACCTTCCGACCCACATGGCTCATTCCTGGGATTGCATAAAACAAAGTGTACACACATTACCATTTCCAGTCTGATGATGTCAGCATCCTACAAATATAGCAGGAGAAGAAAAACCATCCAGCAAAGCATATAGCATGCTGTGTTAATGCATATGTCTCTAGTATCATAACATAGCTAAATAGGGGGTTGAATCCTGCAACCACTGACAGTGTGTGTGTGTGGGAGGTGTATGTGTGTGATTTCCTTTGAGAGGAGTGCCCTTTTTGGAGACTGGGTAAACACATTAAAAGAGGTACATTCCTCTTTGGAAAGTCTGATGATGTCAGCATCCTACAAATATAGCAGAAGAAGAGAGCCCACCCAGCAAAGCATGTAGTGCGCCGTGTTAATGCGTATGTCTCTAGTAACATAGCATAGTTAGGTAGGGGTTTGAATCCTGTGAACACTGACAGTGTACGTGTGTGATTTCCTTTTAGAGGAGTGCCCTTTTTGGAGACTGGGAAAACACATTAAGAGAGGTACATTCCTCTTTGGAAAGTCTGATGATGTCAGCATCCTACAAATATAGCAGGAGAAGCAAAGCATACAGCGCACCATGTTCATGCGTATCTTTCTAGTATCATAACATAGTTAGGTCAGTGTTTGAATCCTGCAATTACTGAGTTTGTGTGTGTGCGGCACAGTTGGTCAATGCAGTCTGAATTTTGCTTTTACTATGGTATGACATATCATGATTAAAACAGTATGTGCATTGCACACATCAGGTATCTGCGTGGCAAATAAATATGTGTACATGTGACCTCAATCAGTACATAGGTATGAATCCTGCATACTACATGAATATATTTGTTTCCTTTGACAGATTGTGCCACTGCTTCTCAGATCGTAGGTCACATATGTATGTATGTGACAAGCCCGGCCACTGTAGTGATCTGTGTCCAAGGTCATCTGTGCCACACACACCCATGACAGTTACTATAGAGTACTGTGAGTGAGGGTACATGCCTGAGGTATATGTCAGACATGTTCATACACAACAACGACTGGCAATAATGGACAGTCATTATAGGTGTACAACAGCCCTGTGGATATGCATTCAGGCCCCTAATGTCTAATGTGACACACCGAGGGACTCCACAATACCTATGGATATGTGGATACCAAGGGAGACATGACATAACACGTGGCTGTATGTACACATTGTTACCCAACATACATGTTGAGGGCTACCACCTATGTGGTACTGTCAGGATAGTATGTATAGTAAATGTGGATGACTATGCCATAGTCGGCTTACTGCTATACAGCATGTATTGGACAACAGGCATCTGTCTGTATGATACCCTTGTGTAGGATATGCGTCCCATCCAGGGAATGTATTGTAGGCCAATGCATGCATTTCCAGATGTGGATGGACATATCCCTAGTGTGTTTGCATGTACCTAAGAGGGCTATATGCCAAACAGGTGTGGTCCCAGGAACGGGTGGCGGTCAATACCACTGGTTACTGTTATAGTATAGTACCGGAAGGATCCAACTGTTACTGAGTTCCCTACAACTGTGTGTCATTTGTCAGGACATCATCTAATGATTGGTTATAGTCATGCTGTTGAGGTTGTGTATACTATCAGACTGCAAATCATTGACGGGTATTAACAATATCACCCACAGCATACTGTCAACCCATGTCATACACACATGTGTACCCATGTTAGTACATATCTGTAGTATAATGCATACTGGCCATCGAAGGATACTATGAGATGTTAACAATGTGTACAACAGGGTATGTCACATGTCCCACGTGTCCACTATGCACGCACATGCAGACAGTGTGCACCCACCATGTTCACAGATGTACACCTGTTAATCTGTAATGCATACACCACACACATACTGTTCACTCACTAACATGTGCTGGCAGCACTCTACACTTCAGCCAAGTGGCACATGGGTGGACAATACATACTCAGACCTAACACTGGTGTAAACAATGGTACATTGACAATCAGAGCTGTGATGCATAATGCCTGCTCAGATATACCTACAAGGATATCATTACACTTTCCTGTTGACAACTTGCTAATATTGCTACACTGCTATAATGTCACCCTGTGCATCAGAACCATGTTAGCCTGTTCCTGCATCAATGTCACAGATGACAGAAGGTGGCACAGGTGTCATCATATGCACAGAGTGTGTTGTTGGTTTGCCAGAGCCCGACATTGACCCATCCAATTGACATGTGTGTGTGTGTGTGTGTGTGTGTGTGTGTGTGTGTGTGTGTGTGTGTGTGTGTGTGTGTGTGTGTGTGTGTGTGTGTGTGTGTGTGTGTGTGTGAAGGACAACAGTACAGCATGGGCCAATGTTGATGTAATGTGTGTGTGTGTGTGTGTGTGTGTGTGTGTGTGTGTGTGTGTGTGTGTGTGTATGTGTGAGCCCTAATTGTTTGGTTGTGTGTGTGTCTGCATGCACACAGCTCCACCATGTGGCTGCCATATACGGGAGGTTGTGGGACAGCCACAGTCTGTACCTGCTAGGCTGTACAGATCACTGTCTCTAGGCACGGACACAGTACCTGTGCCTGGCAGGGGTGCTACGGGCAGTATCGAGTACCAACCCTGACTGGGTACTATCATCAGAGGCAGAGGTATGATGACTGGACCCATGTCCCTGCTGGGACTGGCCAGAGCCACATGCATGTGGTCTACTAGGACGGTCAATAGACAGGCCAGCCCCAGCATTGCTGGGGCTGGTACTCCCACTACAGTAGCAGCTGTGATCTGTGTGCCATCCACTTTGACTGCCAGCTGTTGCTGTTGCTGGCATGTGTTTGCATCGGCGTCTCACCCATCCCGCATGGTCCTGGCTCATGGAAGACACATTGTGGAGGGCATCTATTGTCTCCCCCTAACATCTATCAATGACCTCGGTGAAATTCCTGATGGCACCAGCAAGGTCACGGATGCTAATATTGATAGCGGTGTAATGTGCCCTCTGCACCCTTAGTCCCTGTCTGGTGTACTGTTCCATATGTGCCTGTGCCTGCATTACAGCCCGGAACATACTGGAGGTTGTAATACCTCTGGGGGCACGTCTGCCAGGGGCAATACAACCAGTGGTGCTCCCCCGAGAACCCCTGGACATCCGCCTATATGGTACCATTCCAGGAATCCGGCTATGGCTGCTGTGAGGGTTGCAAATGCCATGGGTACCACACTCTTCTGGTCAATGCCAACTGTATGCTGTCCCTCGGCTAAGGCCATTGGTGATGAGGGATGTATGGGCAGCATGAGTCTGCGCATAGATGGGGTTGAATGCTGTGTACTGTCGATTGGTAGACCAACGGCAGACCCTGTCAAACCTTCCTGTGCCAGAATACATCTCATCATCTCCACTATTAGTGGCAGTGACTTCAGGTTCCCTGCTGCTTTCAGCCACCCCAAACTCAGCACCTGAGAGAGGAAGACAGGAAACACAGTTTACAATCTGTACATGATGTTAGCACACATGCACACATGCACACATTCCCACATGAACACATGCACACATGCACACATGCATACATGAACACATGAACACATGCACACATGAACACATGAACACATGCACACATGCACACATGCACACATGCATACAAATACACTCCTCACTACAGCACATACACACACACACCAGCAATCCAACACATACTCAATAATGGGTGAAGGTGGGTGCCAGTATCACAAGGCAAACAGTCACCTCACACGTGTCAGCATGCATAATATGTGTTACTCAAGACCATGCAGTGCAAGTGTAGATGTCCCTATTTAATGACATTATACATGGCTTTGATGCATGTGTATAGTTTATCAGTGATTGGCTACACCCTGGAACACAATGTGTACATGGACATAACATTGCAGGTTCCCCCAGGCTGTCCGCGTGGTGTGCTGCCGCATTGAAAGCCTAGTGCTCTTCAACGGGTTGCCCCCCTCCCTGCTGACCTACCTCACCTGGTATCCCTGGAACAACAAAGCAGGCCAAGTTGGCACTCAAGAAGCACCCCTATCTCCTATTGAATTGACTGTATACTGGTGCTAGAACTTTCCAGTACTGGCTCATTGAAAGCCTAGTGCTCTTCAATGGGTTGCCCCCCTCCCTGCTGACCTACCTCACCTGGTATCCCTGGAACAACAAAGCAGGCCAAGTTGGCACTCAAGAAGCACCCCTATCTCCTATTGAATTGACTGTATACTGGTGCTAGAACTTTCCAGTACTGGCTCATTGAAAGCCTAGTGCTCTTCAACGGGTTGCCCCCCTCCCTGCTGACCTACCTCACCTGGTATCCCTGGAACAACAAAGCAGGCCAAGTTGGCACTCAAGAAGCACCCCTATCTCCTATTGAATTGACTGTATACTGGTGCTAGAACTTTCCAGTACTGGCTGTATGTCATTTTTTTGCCTAAATATTTTATTTTAAGTTTTGTCCTCCTGTGGGCAGCACACACGTGATATCAGCTAAGGTTCTTTCCCTTCCCAGGCCATCATCTTTATAATAGTTACCCTTCTCCACCTCTCCTCTTCTTTGCTACTCCCCCCTGCCCCTGGCCATTTTACCATCCCTTGTCAGCCTGCCTTACTACGGCTGAAACACTCCACTTCACTTGTCTTTCCTGTTTCCTTACTGTCTTTATTTTACTGACCTGGCTGCTGCTCTCCTTTCTCTTTCTTTCCTACCTTACTCCTTACCATTTGACTCTATTTTGTATCTGCTTGCCTATTTTCTATCCTTACCTATCACTCTCCCTCTGCTAACTCCTACTGTCCTTGTATACCTGTGCTTGCTATATTCTTGGAAACTACTGCCTACTCTTTTCATCCTTTCTATGAGAAAAGAAATAACTCTCCTTATTATTTGGCTAAACTACGTAGCATATGAAACAGTAGTGTTTCAGCTACTCTGCTTGCTGATACACTTCGCTCTCCTCTCTGGCTGTTTCTCGTTGCTCCTATCTCCTGCCCTTATCCTACCCTTCTTGCGATTGGTCATACCTTCTGTTTCCCCTCCCCCCTATCCCCTCAAACTCTATTAGTAGAGGCCTCCTTGCTAAGGCGCCATCTTTAAATTTCAACCTGCAAACTGCAGGTTCCCCCAGGCTGTCCGCGTGGTGTGCTGCCGGTAAGTGAACATTTCTTCACAGTAAATTGTCTCGTTTTGCTCATTGCTGTATTTTTTACTCATACAATGCCTTTTCTTGAATGTACATTTGTTAGAACTTGTTATTAGTGACTTCAGTTGTCGTCGCTGTTATCCGGCGTTGTTTTTTAGACTTTTTTATGGTGACCTCTCCCTTTGTAAGCCCAGAGATTGGTCGCAAGTGTTTCTGCTCTCAAAGTCACCGTTTACTAACTACCAGGGATTACCATTTGGCAGAATCTGTGAATAGCGTTTCTTAAGTGTAGCTGCCGAGATCGTGTGGCTGTAAACGCTTTTCTATGATGTCCTGTTATTAATTTAAGCTCTGCAACTAGTCGCTAGTACTTTTGAATAAATGACCCTGGTTTTTTACTCACTAGTGTTTATCTAACACTATATATTGTAGTTTTTCATGCAGTTGCTGAGGTCCCAACCTGGATTATGTGTTAAATTGCAGTTGCTGAGACCCTGCGTGTTGTAAACGCTTTCCAATGGTGGTCTGTTACTTTTCTAAGCTCTGCAATTAGTCGCTAGTGATTCTGATGACACAACCACTGCTTTTTTAATGTTTTAATGTTTTACTGTTTTAAATTGCAGTAGCTGAGACCCTGCGTGTAGTATACGCTTTTCAATGGTGGTCTGCTACTTTACCAAGCTCTGCAATTAGTCGCTTTTTTACCAACTAATGATTTCTAACTCCTCATATTGTAGTCGCTGAGGTTCCAACCTGTTGTGTATTTAGTACGAGCTGTTTTTGTGGCTGTTTATGACTGTCTTATTCCTAGCAAACAATTGTTAGTTAGTACTATAGCAATAAGCACTGTATACAGTTACTAGAGACTCTTAAAGCCTCCTATAGCCTGTTTAGTGTATGTTATCACCTTTTCTACTTCCTATGTCCATTGACTAAAGTACTTAGTTGATAAGGTGTCTTATATTACACATTTTACAGCTTTGATTTTAGTAAACTGCCTTGGTTTCTAGTGTCTGGACTAGCCGCCTGATATTACAAAGTAGAGATGACTGTATTACCTGTTTTTGGCTGTTATTGGCCTCGTGTTTAGCTAGTACCTAGGGCTGCTACAAGGTCTTATACCCTGTGTATCATTAACACTGGTAAGCTGTCCATTGCCTTTGATTTGGACCTCTGCTTCAGTCTCCAAGAGGTCAACTGTTGTTCTTGTTGCATATTATCTTGTTACACATGTTAGAGTACCGTTGCAGATGTTTGTTTTCCCTCTCTCTGCTAACATACTTCTTAGTCTGGTAACTCTCTACCCACTCCCATGCTTTACCACCTATGCTATTACTCTCTCCTTTAGTCTTCCTAACCCTTTATCTCTTTGTTTTGTATTCCAGCATTGAAAGCCTAGTGCTCTTCAACGGGTTGCCCCCCTCCCTGCTGACCTACCTCACCTGGTATCCCTGGAACAACAAAGCAGGCCAAGTTGGCACTCAAGAAGCACCCCTATCTCCTATTGAATTGACTGTATACTGGTGCTAGAACTTTCCAGTACTGGCTGTATGTCATTTTTGCCTAAATATTTTATTTTAAGTTTTGTCCTCCTGTGGGCAGCACACACGTGATATCAGCTAAGGTTCTTTCCCTTCCCAGGCCATCATCTTTATAATAGTTACCCTTCTCCACCTCTCCTCTTCTTTGCTACTCCCCCCTGCCCCTGGCCATTTTACCATCCCTTGTCAGCCTGCCTTACTACGGCTGAAACACTCCACTTCACTTGTCTTTCCTGTTTCCTTACTGTCTTTATTTTACTGACCTGGCTGCTGCTCTCCTTTCTCTTTCTTTCCTACCTTACTCCTTACCATTTGACTCTATTTTGTATCTGCTTGCCTATTTTCTATCCTTACCTATCACTCTCCCTCTGCTAACTCCTACTGTCCTTGTATACCTGTGCTTGCTATATTCTTGGAAACTACTGCCTACTCTTTTCATCCTTTCTATGAGAAAAGAAATAACTCTGCTTATTATTTGGCTAAACTGTAGCATATGAAACAGTAGTGTTTCAGCTACTGTGCTTGCTGATACACTTCGCTCTCCTCTCTGGCTGTTTCTGCCCGGCTCCCTCCCTACCCCTTATCCCACCCACCCCACGCCTGTAGCCTTATACCTAACAGACCACACCTCTACATCTACACCTATCCTATACTCCTACATACCACTCCTCCTCTGTATCCACACCTACCCTAATCATCTATCTCACTTGCTCCGCCCTCCTTCTGATACCTCCCTCTACCTCTCCTCTCTCCCTCCCCACTTAAAACTACACAGATACCTTGATATCCACCTGTGTTATTTACTCACTCTAGATACTAAACCCATATCTAGTCTACTCCTCTCTGTCACATCTCAACATGTCTACCAAAACTCACAAACCAATATCTAAAACCCCTGTAACAGGAACTACTCTGAACAAGTTAACACTTCTACTTATTATTTCTCTGGCCCTCACACTACCATACTTCCTAACCTGTTATGAATCGAATTCCAACTACCACTTTAATTTCTCTCCCAAACATACTGCCTTTGAATTCCTAACCACAAATTTGACTCATTTAAACATTACATCTACCCCTAGCTACCTCCTTGCCAGATATCACAGACTGTTCCACATTAAAATTCTAAATCTCTTGATTAGGAAACCAAAATACTCACTGTACTCCCCATCACAGCCTACCTCAAACATAAGCATTCTACCTTAGCAGATGGGGACATCCACCCCAACCCAGGGCCCTTAACCACTTCATCTGATGAGGCAACCACTTTACTAAACTCTTCCCTTCCACTACCAACCTCTAATCCAAATACTTTACTCATAGGTCACCTTAACATACGAAGCGTCAATAACAAAATCACCCATCTCCACTCCCTTCTTCAACATCACTCCTTTGATATTCTCTGTTTAACTGAAACCTGGTTGAAACCCTTTACTAAAGACAATGTAATCCTACCTCCAGGCTATAACATCCTAAGACTTGACCAAAAACTAAAAAAGGCGGAGGAGTTGCAATTCTATTCAAAACAGAACTTAATGTAACATTAATATCCTATGATAACCCAGACAGTAATAAAACTGAACTTCTCATCTCGAAGCTGCAACTAAACCCTAAAAAATCCATCTATATTATCTGTATATATCTACCTCCTGGAAATAATTCCACCACTATAGAAAATATCCTAAGTTGGCTCTCCACCTCCTATCCTCAAGAAACCATAATTCTTGGTGACCTCAACCTGGACTGGTCCTCTTTAACTACTAATAACCCAGCTTCCCATATCAACCTCTCTGGCTTCAGTCAAATAATAAACACCTCTACCAGGATTAATAAATCTAACAACAAAGGAAGTACTCTAGATTGGATACTTATTAACAAACCTCAACTTAAATATCAGTCTGGAACAGTACCTGATGACTTTAGTGATCACAATCTAACCTTTATTATTAGGCAAAGAAATGCCTCTAACAATATACCTATCTATAGGACCTTACGCAATCTCAAATGTTTCAACCCTACTCAATTTAGAACTGAACAAAAGGCCTGCAATTGGAACCCACTAAAGACACTTCCCCTTGAAGAAGCTGTGCTTTTCTTCAACACCACCTTCCTAACTATTCTTGATAATCATGCCCCATCACGCTCCATCCGAATTAAATCTAAACCTGCCCCCTGGCTATCTAAAGACACAAGACAAAAAATGATTCTTAGAAACAAAGCATGGAAAAAATGGCGAGCTAGCAAATCTAGCGTAGACCAACAGACCTTTAGACACCTAAGAAACACTACCAAAAAAGCCATTTTCTCTGATAAAAGAAGTTATTATAGTAATCTCCAACAAGCTAACCATAACAACCCTCAAAAATTCTGGTCAACCCTTAACAGGCTTCTACACCCTGGACAGACTACCACTCCTTACCCTACCGGATCTGAAAAGAATTCCACCCTTGATACTGCCAACACTTTCAACTCTTTCTTTATTGATACTATTAACTCTTTGGCCTCACACCTCTCTAGTGACAACACTAGTATCCCCGATCCTGCCACCTCCAAACTACCAGCCTTTAGGCTACAACCCATCTCCACTGCCATTATACAAAAATGTATTCACAAACTCAAACCATGCACCCCCTCAGCAGACCAACTCCCATCTGAATTCCTTCAAAAATCAGCCGTGGAAATTGCCTACCCCATATCTATTCTTATTAACAGAACCATAAATGAAGAAACCATACCTGACATCTGGAAAATCTCTCACATCATACCCTTACACAAAGGAGGTAACTCCTATGAATACTCTAATTATAGGCCCATTGCTCTCTTGTCCCCACTAGCAAAATCATGGAAAAATGTGTCCATTATCAGTTAATGGACCACCTAATAAAAAATAACATTCTCCCTCCCTGTCAACATGGCTTTAGGCCTTTTCATAGCACAACCACCGCTCTCCTCACCTTTACAGACCTTATTAACAAGAACCGAAATAATTGTACCCTGTCTTCAGCTCTCTTCATTGACCTATCCAAAGCCTTTGATATGGTCAACCACTCTATTCTCTTAAAAATTCTTGAATCTCTCTCCTTAGAATCTAAGACTGTCCAATGGTTTTGTTCCTATCTTACAAACAGGAAACAAGCTGTTCTCTGGGATAATAAACTCTCATCCCTTCTCCCAATTTCACTCGGGGTCCCCCAAGGCTCCATTCTTGGACCACTTCTTTTCTCCCTCTTTATTAATGACTTACAAACAGCTATCCCCAGGCTACTTGTATACAATATGGATGATTCCACATTAATTTGCTCTGCTAAATCCATTTCTGAACTTCAAACTATTACTCAAGCTGTTTTCTCTAAAGTTGAAACTTGGTTCTCAAAACGCTGCCTACTCCTAAACGCTAAAAAAACCAAACTTCTACTCTTTAAGCCCAGTACCAGATCCCCTCTATTAGACTTTACTATCCTATCTAACAATGGAACCATTATATCACCTGACCCGATACCAAACTGCTAGGTGTCACGATTGACAACAACCTTACCTTTGATTGTCATATCAACAATACCATTAAATCTGTAAACAGGAAACTTGGCTCTCTTTATAGAATTAAAACTTTCTTAACCTCCCAAGCCAAAGCTACTCTTGCCCACTCTCATCTAATCTCGACTCTTCTCTATGCCTCACCAATCTATACGAACCTTAAGAAAAATAATCTCTCAAAATTATGTTCCACGTACAATAATATAGCTAGATTTATCACTGGTCAACCCTTCAGAACTCACCACTGTCTGAATCTGCAGCAAATTAACTGGCTTGAATTGTCTAACATGCTGCTACAGTCTCAACTGACATTTGTCCAAAAAGCATTCTACCAACCTCAAAACACACCTATACTCTCTAACCTCATAACCCCCTACTCTAATCTGAACTCCCTCCGTTCATCAAGTAAGCTGCTAGTTACCTTAACCAAATCCAATAACCTAGCAGGTGATTCCCTTTTCTCGAACACCATTGGAAAACACTGGAATCAATTACCTACTGAACTTACTTCCATTGCATCTACTGTTCTGTTTAAACAAAAACTTAGAATTTACCTTAAAAGCCACTGGATGTGTCCCTGCTCTAATCCTGACTAAAGTAATTTGCTCCATCTAATCCATCTCTCTCTCCCTACTTTTCTTTCCATCCTGCTTCCTCTCTTTTTCTTTCTATCTCTACCTCTGTGAAGTCCTCCTCTTCATCTATCCTCCTTATGGCTAGAAATCTCTTCCACACTAGTATTTCTCTTTATTCTTGCTCTCTCATTTTTCGCTGCTTCTCTCTCCTTGATCTATGAGCTCTCTTCTTGGTATTAAAACATGTTAGTTTATTCATCTGGATGTTACTTTTTCCCTAGATTGTCAACTTCCTCTTCTTTCTTTTGACAACTTTCTGTCATTTCTCTTGCCCTGCTCTTACTCATACTATTCTTGATTTTAGAAATAGGTAATAATGTGTATTATGATTTATTTTTTGTGCTTAAAATGTACTTCCTTTTTTAAATGTGGAGCTTTTCTCCCCGGGCCTCTGCTGAAAATGGAAATATATCCAGTTGGACTAGCCCGGTCAACAAATGTAAAATAAATAAATAAAATAAATTGCTGTGCATGTATTATCAGCTCTGCAATGTCCTGTGCACCATCACTCACAGGTATACATACCATGGCTGCATGTGTTATCTGTGTGACACATAGATTGCCATGTGTGATTACAGTGTCTGTGTCAATAGCAGATAATAGTGGGCACAGGTGTAGCACATGCATGCTATGTACACACACGGGTTGAGTGGTGCATGTAGATGTGAAGGAATCCCAATGCTCAACATAACACTTGTACAGTGGTTATGGTGAGTGTGGGACATATTGCAGATATGTCGGTGCCAGCCATGACATGGCATGCTACACGACTGCAACATTAAACACCATACATACCCATGTGTGCCATGTGACCTATACACCCAATAGCATTCCAGGACATATATGTGACACTTTGTACAGATGGCGACTGATGTGCATATTGTGCATACTGGCATATGTAAGCACACACACACAACATGCTATGCATATTGTGTATAGGTGCATATGTTTGCACACACAAACAACATTGAGGTGCAAAGCAATGACTGCTATGTTTAGTACTGTGGTCACTGTAACTGGATGGGGTGTAGTACCATGTGCCATCATCATCATGCATCTTGTGGTCACTCATGGCTACTAATTTGTGACAGACCACTGCCTAGCATGCTGTACCTGAACTGCAGTGCTGTGGCTACGTTCACAATTACATAGCTACTTTATACATGGGTGTGTGAGGTGCCCAATAGGGAGCATTGCCTAACACGACTGTGTTATGTGTTGAAGAGTGTTGCACAGCCCCATGATAGGTCTCTACCCCTGAGGTACATCATGTGTGTGTGGATGACATGTGGGATACCGAAGTGTGACCTTACAGCGGGTGTGTGGTAACGCCATATGTAGCAGGTTTTTGTGTACTGCGTATGATAAATGTGTTATGTTGCGTACAGCTGTAGCAACTATGCCTATCCAATGTGCAGTACGGTGTTGCCACAACTGTGTCTTATGCTCTGTGTATTGCATGTCATTGAGGCAGCTACTGACATTACTGAGCTGTGCAACGTCTTACAGCAAACATGCACGGCATGCATTATGCGTAGGTGTGTTACGTGTACATGGCCTACACCTCACCTATGACATGCACATTTTATTACTAACATTGCAGTTATACCACACTCACCAGCATGGATCATCTGCCCTGCTGTCATACCAGAGAGACCTACGAGAATATGAGAGAGTTCGTCAGTGGCCACAACTGTGGCATTGCTACAATGGGTATGCTAAACTACAGTGGAACAACAGTCAACAGTCACAGGTGTAGAGATAATATTCCAAATATCAGTACTGCAAAATACTAGGCAGCACAGCTGCTAAACACACAGTACACATCTCACGTAGACATAATTTAACAATACAGTTAACTGTAGTCTACAGATAGGTCATGTTACCTGCTTGCTCCATGTGAACAAGCTGGGTGGCTCCGGCCTCCATGACAACACGTCACAGGTTGTTGGTGCTGTTGTCCAGGAGCCACCACGTTTAGGAGCAGCTCCTCCACTCTGGTGAGGGGGGATGAATGGCCACCCCACCACCTGTGGCAAGCTGTTGTCTTTGGATATCAGACGCACGCCACCGGACATGTCTAATTAAATCACTACAGTGATGGCATACCTGCTCATATGTCCAGTTATGCATGCCTATGTCATTTACCCAAAGAACAAGATCCTGCCACAGTGCAGTCCGCTCCTGCTGGTGCTGGCTGCTTTGGGTAAACAGCATTGTGTACTGCTGCACCAGGCTTTGGACAATTTCATCTTTCTCCACTGCTGTGCACGACATGTTGCGCTGGTGGGCCATCTGGCTGAAAAAGATATGACTAATATGTGTGAGCGAGTCCTGTGGCACACTTTAAACCTTTAACCAAAGATATCACTTTACTGACATATATACCATCCATTTGTCTGTCAGGGGTTACACACGTTCACTGCCACTTATTGGTTCTCAGGCCACAACTGACTAACAGTGCCTGGCACACTTTATATATCACACCACTATACAACAGTACCCGGCACACTGTTTGTGACACAATGCACAACCTCGACACAGGGGTATAGATCACGCCAATGCACGAACAGAGATGTCATCCATTGCAATGAATGTAAAGTACAGTTACAGTAGTACCAGTCAACCACCCTAGTCATTGATGCCATAGCCCTGCCTAACATATGTGTTTAGTTGTTACTATAGGTGGCATACTGCTGTAACAGAGTATATATGTTGCTGGATACACACATATACCCTGTAACACACATATGATTGCAGCCATGGTACAGGCATAATTACACACACATCAGACAAACATACAACGCACCACTGTATGCCAACACAGATGAGCATTACCTGTGTACCATACAGTAGTGTGTGCCACTACTTACAAACCCTTATGCCTGAGTTTTGTCCTCTGTGCAGACTACAGGAAACAGACAAGACAGGGTTTCCAAGCAATGTGAACACACACCATAATGTGTTGTTTAGGCCTACAGCTTCAGGTAGTACTACAGTTCCTATGGGAGTTGGATTCACCAGCAGTACCACTCACTAAGCATACATGTATTGCTTTAGCCTACAATGAGACACCACGGTCATCAACAAGGAACTATGTCACATCGTATGCCATACTACTATGTCTGCCCAACAGTACAATACACATCTTTTCCTGGTGTCACAGCTAGGATAGACACTACCATGTCAGATACAACTCCACACTAACCTATCACACCTTTACAGACCTTGCACACATTCAGCTTTACACTTATTCAACCTCACATAGCAGCTATTGCATTGAGTACATGTGCGAGTGCATAGTGTCATAGGTAGGTTATATGCTATTGGCCCAAGGGCCTACATCAGCCTAGCCATATGCTACCCTGGCCTTTGACACACATGTACTTTGATTTCACTTGCTCCTGCCAATCAGAACCACAGAGGGGGTTCCTGCTGTGTATTACCAATCTCCCAAACAATCATCAGGGGTATTTATGACAACGGCTAATGAGGAGCCTTGTTTGCTATTGCTAGGTGGTCTATTCCAGTGTATGGCATATCTCTGAGATAGGAACCTATCCAGCCAGCATGTGCTGTTTAGTGAGCTGACGAGGTTTAGGGCCTTAGAGTGTGTATCCCAGAGGGATTGTGATATGTTGCTTTGGCGGTTGTCACCCAGCTATGGGTGTGACATACCTCTGTATGTCCGACAGAGGTCACCTCTGTGTGGCCAGTATGCAATACAGTCTAGATGTGGTTTTGTGAGTCAGTCTGCATAGGGCATCTGTTTGCGGCTAGTATTACCCTTTGTGAGGTATGTCTGTGGCCTTTCCACCTGATTTAGTTGTCATGTGAAGTACATACCACACAGGGCATTGTGATGAGTAGAGGGGAACACTGACCTATATTTCCCTAGATGACACACCTGTTGTCATGACACATACCATGCAGACAGATTACAGGTCTAGTGTGGCACTGTCTTTATCAAAGAGGTGGCTACTGTCCACCTGTGTCCCATGTTCCCTTTTCACACCTTTGGTGTTGGGTAGATCTCTACCTATGTGGTAGTTAATGTGTACAGTGTTTTGGAAAGGAGGAATGGCACTGCAGTATCAACATTTGTCTACAGTCCATGCCTTGGTCACCACACACCTGTTGCAGTACATATGGCCCCAAGTCTCTCTCTCTATATGTATATATATATATATATATATATATATATATATATATATATATATATATATATATACACATATATACATATCTATACACATACATGTACACATCCATTGCTGTACGCATAGATGTACATGTAGGCACATGTACAGTCCACCTTTCATTGTGGGGATATCAGTTATGCGACAGTTGTGG
Source organism: Protopterus annectens (assembly GCF_019279795.1). Lineage (NCBI taxonomy): Eukaryota > Metazoa > Chordata > Ceratodontiformes > Protopteridae > Protopterus > Protopterus annectens. The sequence continues at coordinate 957,490,373 of NC_056729.1, forward strand.
GATGTACAGTTATGTGATTATATTCCACAGTGTTGTGCAGAATGCATGTGGGTGTCCTCGGCCCATGTAGCTTTAGCAGGCCTCACTGGCTGTAACACAGCAGATCTGACAAATCAGTCCCACAGCGTTTAACCAGCACATGACATATAGCAGTACTGCATGCTGTTTTCTATGCCACACACTATGACCTACATAGATATATGCACATAACAACCTTCAACGACAGATATCTGTCCACCCTTCACTAACAGTTGCAGTATGTCCCTTGCCCTATGCACATATGCAGATACAGATAGATACGTACTGCTGCCACACATGGATGATTTGCAGTGTGTAGAGTACTCTTCAGGAATATCTACTACATGCCAACACATACATATGAGTTACATACCTTACCTTTGTAGTTCCCTTCTCCGTCTGTTACAGTTTTGTAGGTTTTTTTTTTTGGTTAGTTGTTTGTTTTGGGTTTTCTCCCTCTGTTTCTGTCTCTGTTTCTGTCTCTGTTGTCTGTGTCTCTGTCTGTGTCTCTCTCTCGCTCTCTATCTCCCTGTACCTGCAATGATATTATTACATGTGTGGACAGCAGGTACAGGCTGCTTTTCTAGGTATCTGCACTTGTGCATGTGACAGCTTCTGCAGCAATTGCTGTCCACCATTCAATAATTGCATGCAGCCTGCTGTGTGCTGAATGCATTACTCACTGTGATTGCAGCCCACTGCTATAAAATGCTAGGTTAGGTAGGCATAGCCCTTTCAGATTTCCAAAGTGGGGCCCATGCTTGTTTGCTCTGGACACTGTTGTGTCAGTCAGAAGGTTGGTATATGTCTCTTATCTGAAGCTAGGGTTGTAGCCAGTGATATGCATGTTGTACTCAAACCTGAATGTTGCTGCTTCCATGTATTTCGACTCCTTGATGCCCCAACGTTGCGCTCGAAAGTGTGTACCCTCTCCAGCACCAGCCATTCTAACTGCAGATGTGAGCTACAGTCAGTTATGGTGAGTATTCCAGCCTATGGGGCTTAAATATGCTGCATTTCCCACACTTTTTTGTGATTGGCCATTTTTGAAAATTCTCGGCTGACTGCAGACCTGCTTAGTAATGGTTAATCTACCATTACTAAGTATATGTATGTTAACAGTGGTGGCTTCTCCTAAGTTGTCATGGCTTAATGGTTCTGTACTTTGATTACGATCCACAGAGTCCTGGGTTCGAACCTTGTTATTCATTTTATTTTCATACTGTGCAGACAGGCTAGGGGGTGTGGCTGAATTTAAGCAACTTTGCTCTACGTTGTTCCATGGTGCCCTACGGTGCCCTGGTCCGTGTGGCACGCACGTCCGCGCAAACACATTGCACTGGTTAAAGCGCTATTTCGCTATGAGCACCTCTATTGCGCTGGGCAAAGCACTCTTAAACTTTAGGCAACTCTATTGCACTGGGTAAAGCGCTATTAAACTATGGGCAACTCTATTGCATTGGGTAAAGCGCTATTAAACTATGGGCAACTCTATTGTGCTGGGTAAAGCACTGCTTAACTGCAAGCAATTATATATCAGGATCCTTTAAAAATATAATATTTTGTTCACTGTTACATTGGCCATTTCACTGCTTTTTACTGATATTTTAATCATATTTGTCAGGTATTATTCCATGTACTGATTTAAAACATAAATAAGAAGGGGAGTGGTGGGACTCGAACCATGAATGCCTCTTCTTTGTGCGAATGCTCTACCATTACGCTATTGCTATTTGGTGTGGTTTGCATAAACATTCTTTCTTATGCTCTTCCATGTCGGAATTGCTAACTACAGATAAGCAATGGGCACACTCGCGCACACACGTGCAAATACGGACAGCTATTTCAGGAATTTAAAAAAAAAATAAAATTAATTTTTTACTTTTTATAACTGTGATGGGGGGTTACAATGTCAGGGAGTGTGGTGTTGGGTGCAAGGACATTTGAGTGGACTCGCTGTTGTGTACTTTCATTTTACTTTTCCAAACCTTCCAGGGGCATGGACATTTAGATTGCTTGGCAGTCGGACACGCCCCCTGCTTTCCTACCCGGTCCGTGTAAGACTTACGGTTGAGTCAGCGTGCCCTCATGAATATTCAGGGCACGCTGTCATCATACCGTTCAACTGCAGCCTCCGAGTAAGACTTATTAAGTCTTACATGGAGGATTCATGAATCTGGGCGATTGATTGTTAAATATTAGTTGATGCTGTTAAAATGTTGGTTATCACTATTTATGAATTTGTTGCTAAAATCTAAAAAATATAGAAAAAAAAGAAACTGAGAAATCAAATACCTTTCACCTCCCACAGAAAAGAGATTATATTAAAACATTACTCAGGTAATCTCTGTCTTGTAGTTAGACTGCAACTGATCAAAGAGGTCAAGGAATTTTACAATTTATTCAAATGATATACATATAACTTTCTCAATTTTTATTACCAATGAAGAAAGAGTAGAGGTGAAGTAATTACTCAAACAGTGTGGGTTTATTGATGGCTTCTTGGGAATGAAGAGTAGCAGGACATTGGTTATTGTGATGAAAGGAGATACTGCCAGCCCAGCTAGATGGAATTTTGCAAATAATTATTTGTAATTGGTGAATATGGAAATATTTATACAAGATACTTGTGCTAAAATGTATTAAAACTGCATGTCATATATATGTTAAACTGCTTGTACAGATGCATGTGTTGAAAAGGGTATCTGCAGAGTGCTGTTTGAAATGTCGCCACAGTGTGCTCTACTGGAAGAGAACAGAAATATGCATGCACAATTATAACTGTCTAAATTTATATATTTTAACAGTGGAAACTGGAATGCAGGAAGTTAACTTCAGAAAAATAAATTAAATTAAATTAATTTATGGCTAGGCCATAAAAGATGGTATATTTCAGTTTTCAGTACAGTAAGAGACATAATGTCCATACTAGGAACCTTTCTATATTGCCTTTAGGGTGAAGTAATTATTTGTCTTGAAATCATGAAGGGTTGCAATTGTTTTATGACTTCCAGCATCTGCCAGAAATCTGAGCAGAAGTCCTTGTCTGTATATTTTTACAGGTAGATGCTAAAGACTGCTAGCGTCATCAATGGTTGTTTTGCCTGGGAACTAGGAGTTAAAATAAAAGAAATTATGTCAATCTGCAAGCTATCCTAGAAGTAATATTTTGGATATTAATTTGAGAAGTATATTAGTGAGACAGGGCACTCTGTATTCTGCCTTGGACCTGACAATAACTAGAAGAGCCATTCACCACATCTGCCTTGCTCTGTTTGTAAGTTACTAGAGTACAGTAATTCTCTTAGATTCAGTCAGGAACATAGTGAAGCTTAGTTTACATATTTTTATTTATTTATTTGAGAGTCACCTGCAATCCTGTTTTAAATATTTTCTGTGGTTTTGAACTCTGATGTCACTATGAATATAAACTTAGTACTGTATTGTTATTTTACTATTATTAAATATATTTAAACCTTTAATTGTGGCTGATCTGTGTAGAGATATTTAAGTTCTGAGAGTACTTGTACATTTATTTGGTGACACTGTATGGGCCACTCCTAATAACTTTGCTTTTGGTCAAACTACCATTTGTGTTAATATTAGTATTGCACAGTAAGATTGGGCCCCTTTGGTTAAGGGTCTCAAATTAGCTGATAATGGGTTCTTCTGGCAGTGATAGCTACTTTATAGTCTGGGCAGAAGGGGAAATAGCTAGTACACCTGTGCCAACCTTTACCAGGTGTGTGTATGTGGGTGTCTGTGTGTGTGTGTGTGTGTGTGTGTGTGTGTGTGTGTGTGTGTGTGTGTGTGTGTGTGTGTGTGTGTGTGTGTGTGTGTGTGTGTGTGTGTGTGTGTGTGTGTGTGTGTGTGTGTGTGTGTGTGTGTGTGTGTGTAAAACAAATCTCCAAGAGTCTGTATGTGTCAGCTACTTGGGCAAAGAAGCATTACTGTAACTGTTTAAATATATATATATGTTAACAGTGGAACCTGGAATACAGGAAGTTAACTACAGGTGGTTAACTTCAGAAAAATAAATGAAATTAAATTATTGTTTGACTAGGCCATAAAAGATGGTATCTGTCATGCTGCAAGCTCAGCTATTAGGAATTTTGTAAATAATCATATGCCATTTGTGAATATCAGCATGATTCATATGCTTGTCTTACAAATATAAGATAACTACATGTTATGTGTATATTAAATTATTGGTACAGAAGTGTGTGTTGAAGAGGGTTTGTACAGTAATGAGCTTCAAGGATGTGTCCACAGTGTACTCTACTGGAAAAGAACAGATATATATACAAACTATATACCTGTGAAAATGTATGTTTTAATAGTAAAAACTGGAACATACAGAGTTAACTTGCAAAACTTCAAGAAAATAAGTTGAAATTAAATTGATTTATGACTGTGTTATAAAAGTTAGTTTCAATGCAGCAAGGAGGCAAGATCTCTAGAAATAGGATACCTTCTGCATTGTCTTGTAAGTGTTTGATTGTTTTATGTCTTCTAGCAACAGCAAAGATCTGAGAGATGTATATTTTTCACACAGAGATGTTAAATTCTGTTAATTTCTGACAAAAGGGGGTTTAGCCTGGGAACTGAAGTCAGGTGACAAAAAGTGATGTCATCCAAGCTAACCCAGCAGTAATATTTGATATTAATTTAAGAACTATCTGAGAGAGAGACTGTGCATTTTGTATTTTGTCTTGGACATAACAAGAACATCCACTCATCATCACTAGCTGCACTTGTCTTGCTTTGTAAGTAAGTTCTTGGGGCACAGTAATTCTTTTTAGACTCAGATGGGAATATAGTACAGATTAATTTAACTGTGTTTTTTATTTATTTGAGACTGTCCTGCAATGTTGCTTTAAATACTTCCTGTAATTTTGAACTCTGAAGTAACTGTGTTGGATTTACTGAGTATTGTCTTGTTATTTTATTATTTATTATTAAATATATATTTAAACCTATCTTTATGGAAGATATTTGTGAGACATATATAAGCTCTTAGAGTATATACTTATCTATTTGGTGACACTGAACAGGCCACTGCACCAGCCCTGCTTGGTCAGACTACTATTTGGATTAATAGTAACATTACACAGTAGGATTGGACACCCTTTGTAAGGGCCTTATAATTGCTGATAAGGGTGGCTGGTGATAGCTGGAACTGCCTTATAGTCTGGGCAAAAGAGGATATAGCTAGTTAACCTGTGCCAGCCTTTCCCAGATGTGTGTGTGTGTGTGTGTGTGTGTGTGTGTGTGTGTGTGTGTGTGTGTGTGTGTGTGTGTGTGTGTGTGTGTGTGTGTGTGTGTGTGTGTGTGTGTGTGTGTGTGTGTGTGTGTGTGTGTGTGTGTGTGTGTGTGGTTGTATAGCAATCAAATCTCAAAGTGTGTGTGTATCAGCTACTTGGGCAGGGGCACAAAGCACTGGTTGAACAGAGAGGGTGCTGGAGGTCTTAGCTTGGCCATTCAGCTGAAATCTCAATCTCATCCCTATAGCTGTGTCAGTAGGGAGTATTATTGGGGATCTGGCAAGAGAGGGAGAAACCAGCTCCAGACTGACTGTGATCTCTGTGTAATCTTAAGAGAAATTGCACTTTACTGTATGTGTACTTGTCATCCTCCCAGTGTGCACACCCCCCAGCTGTTGCCAGTGGTGAGGATTGAGGCTCCTTGATTACTGGGCCAATGCAGGGGCATCACATATTAATTAGTTGGCAGTGGTGGGATAGCCACATCACATATTAATTGGTTGAAAGTGGTGAGATAGTCACATCACATATTAATTAGCTTTAAGTGGTGTGGATATTGAATTCCTGTAGCCTGTGTATAGCGGTCACTAAAAGTGTTTTCTACTCTGAATCAGCCACACAGTGAACATTCAGAGATTCACATCACAATTGTTTTATTTTTTTTGTTAGCTTAGTCAGGGAGAGCAGTCAAGCATGTTAGCAGAGAAGTATGGTGAGAGACAGTTGGCTGAGATGTGCCAGGCTAAAGAATTGGTGCATGCCAACCTGATTAAAGCAGAAATGATTGAAGTTTGAGGACAGCTGCATCACAGTCCAGTGATCAGGACAACCAGGCTGGTCTTGGAGATGTACAACTCTCAGAAAATGGACAGCTCAATCTTTACAAAGAGTGCTTAAAAATCCATATGGAGTTAAAGAGACTTCAGCTGGAGGCCAAGCATCTGGAAATAGATGCAGCAGAGAGACTGAGACATCTAGAGACTGAGAAAAATGAGAAACTGCAGTGTCTAGAGGAAGAGGAGAAGGAGAAGCAGAGGCAATATGAAAAGGAGATGCTGACTGTTCACCAGAGTCTTGGAGGTAATGTGGAAGAAAGTAATTGAACTCGAGAAGCAAAAAAGGTCAGTAAATTTCTTCCAAAATTTACAGATGGGGATAATTGTGATAGTTTCATTCATATGTTTGAGAGGGTATGTTAACAGTATAATGTTGACCAAGGGCTCTGGGTACTGTTCCTGACCCACTTACTCCATGATAAAGCTGTAACTGCTATTTCTAAATTGTCTGATACTGATTGCTTGAATTATACTATTATAAATACATGCCTTTTAGAATGCTTATAGGAAGAAGTTTTGTGAGTATAGATGCAAGGCAATTGAAAGTGTGTGTGAATATGTTTTTGAACTAAGCACTTATTTTCATAAGTGGTAGAGTGGATGTCAGTTTACCACTTTTGAAGGGCTGGCAGACCTTTTGTTGAGGGAACAAGCCCTTAGGACTTTTCATGAGGACATAAGAATCTGGTTAGCTGATAGACAATGCAATACTGCAGATGAGTTGGGGAAGAAAGGAGACCTATACCTAGCAAGCAGGGTATCACAGCACAAGGATGGGACACCTAGTGCTGCTTATTGGTCTAAGGGAACCCATGGTGGGCAGTCCCGATTTCCCCAACAGAGTCCAGAAGAAGCAGGGGAAGCCACTAGTTCAGGTACACGTTTAGGACCAAGGGTTAAATGTTTTAAACACAACCAGTGTGACCATGTAGCATAGAGATGTCCACAGAGGCAAGGTGGGGAACAAAAGGTGGGAGAGCCAGTAAGTGGGAATAACAGAATGCCAGCATTAAATTGTCTCGAGACAACAAGGTTAGCAAACTACCACAAGAGATTATATCCTATTTTAGTAAATGGGAAGGAGGCCATTGCAAAGAGAGACACAGCCTCTGACCTAACCATTGTGAAGCCTGCAATGGTTAAAGAGGAGCACTACTTGCTTGGGCAGTCTACTCCAGTCAGAGCTTTAGGAGGGACCCCATTCCAAATACCTTTGGCTATGGTTCACCTTGACTGGAAGGGTAGAAAATGAAGAAAGCAAGTAGGTATGTTTGAGGATATCCCTGTAGATGTCCTGATAGGGAATGATTTTGATAATGCAGTTCCCTGCATGCATGCAGTTACACACAATCAGGATTAGGGACAAGCATGTGGGCCTGGTAGCCTGCAGGAGACTCAAACGGACCACACACTTGCAGCCAGGAATTGTGAGGTGGTTACTTCAGGGAGGGAACTACCCTGTAGCAGTGAGACTGAAGGTGAGCTACAGATGATTGTGGGTACTGATGTTCCCTCGGACAAAGTAACTGCAAGGCAGAGGTGAATTGTAGTACCCAGGCTGACAGTGAGGCACTGCTGTCAGAGGATACCAGACTTCCTGTGGAAGGGGAGCTGGGAAGGGTTACCAAGAGAGAGTTGAGACAAGCTCAACTCTCAGACCCTACATTACAAGGCCTGAGGGAGGCAGCTAGTGAGGCACCTGGTTATCAAGGAAAAGGGGGATATGTATACTGGGACAAAAGGTTACTGTATAGAGAGTGGACCCCTGAGGGATGGCTAGATGATGAAAGAATACAGCAGTTGGTAGTGCCCAGAGCCTATCATCTCACACTTCTAGCCATAGCCCATGATATTCCCTTTGAAGGTCATATGGGAATAAATCATACAAATGTAACAGGGTACTGCAGGACCTGTGAGCAGTGCCAAATGGTAGGCAAGGCAGGAGACAAGGTAAAAGCTCCTTTGATGCCGTTACCTGTGATTTAGGAGCCATATCAGAGGGTAGCTATGGATATTGTGGGGCCTCTGAGCACCCCAGGTTCCACAGGGAAAAAGTATATCCTAGTGGTAGTAGATTATGCTACCAGATACCCTGAAGTGGTGGCCCTGTACTCCATTGAGACAGAAAAGGTGGCAAATGCTTTGTTAGAGATTTTCAGCAGGGTAGGTTTCCCAAAAGAAATACTGACTGACAGAGGTGCCAATTTCACATCAGACCTGCTGGCTTGTCTGTGGAAGCACTGTGGGGTGAAGCACTTAAAGACCACCCCTGCCATCCCCAGACTAATGGTCATGTTGAGAGATTAAACTGTACACTCAAGACAATGCTATGGGCATTTGCAGACCAGTTTAAGAGGGAGTGGGACAAATATTTGCCCCATCTGATATTTACTTACAGAGAGGTGCCCCAGAAATCCACAGGATTTTCACCCTTTGAGTTGTATCAGCATAGGGTGAGGGGACCTGTAGATTTGATTCAAGATGAGTGGGAGGGTGAGTGTGAATCTCACAAGGAATCTTTTGTGGCATATGTCCTAAACCTTAGGACAAGGCTCAGGGAACTCATAGGCTTGGCTCAGGAAAATCTGGCAGAAGCCCAACAACAGAAAAAGGTCTGGTATGATAGGAATGCTCAAGCTAGAGTGTATGATGTATGGCAGAAAGTAATGGCCCTCATTCCTGTCTGACACAACAAGCTGCAGGCATCCCGGGAGGGACCCAACAAGGTAGTAAGGAAGGTCAGTGATATTAACTACATGGAAGAACTGCTAGGCAGAAGGGAGGGGCACAAATTATACTATATTAATATGATGAAACCTACCATAATAGGGTTGCCCTTGTACTAGGTATTTGCAGTGGATGGCAGGAGGAGCCTGAGGGGGATCTTGTGACTGATTTCCTCAGTGAGACTCTAAATGACACCTCAGTGGAAGGGGTGGCAATGTCTCAGCAGTTATCCCCTACCTAGGTTTGAGAAATCCGAGCAGTGTTACAGGAGTTTGGGGACATGCTCACAGGGAAGCCAGGGTGCACCCACCTGGTGCAGCACCCTGTGGATACAGGACCCCAAAGGCCTATTAAGCAGCTCCCTTATAGGGGTTCTGAGAGAGTCAAACAAACTCTGAGGGAGGAGACAGGAAATGCTGGAACTAGGAGTAATTCAGGAGTCCAGCAGTGCCTGCAATACTTAATGGTACTAGTACCAAAGAAGGATGGCAGCACCAAGTTCTGTGTGGACTACAGGAAATTAAATAGTCACAGAGAGTCAGATTCTTACCCCATGCCTCAGACAGATGAAGCCCTAGAGCAGCTTTGTGGGGCTAAGTATCTTACCACTACTGATCTTACCAAGGGTTACTGGCAAGTGCCCTTGACTCCTAGTGTTAGAGAGAGGTCAGCCTTTATGACTCCTTTTGGCTTGTATGAGTACACGAAGATGCCCTTTGGGATGAAAAATTCCCCAGTGGCTTTCCAGAGGCTGGTAGATCATATCCTAGCAGGAGGTGGAGATTTTGTCCTTGCTTACCTAGATGATATTACCATCTACAGCTATTCCTGGCAAGAGCACCTTCAGCATGTCAGGGAGGTGCTGGGCAGACTACAGAAGGCAGGATCGACCATTAAGCCCAGCAAATGTCAGGTGGGTATGGAAGAGGTCTCTCACCTTGGACATAGAGTGGGGAGTGGTAAGATCAGGGCAGAACCTGCCAAAGTGGAAGCCATTCAGGCATGGTCTGCCCCTGTTACCAAAAAAACAGGTGACAGCATTCTTAGGGCCAGCAGAGTACTACAGAAAGTTTGTCCCCAATTATAGTGCCAGAGCTGCTCCCCTCACAGACCTGACAAGGAAAAACAAGCCAGACAAGCTAGTGTGGACCCCAGCATGTGAGCATGTATTCCAGAAGCTTAAAGGAGCTTTGGGAAGACCCCCTGTGTCAGCCAGTCCAGACTACAGGAAAGCATTTCTTGTGCAGGTGAATGCTTCAAGCCATGGGGTGGGGGCTGAACTTAGCCAGCTTTCTTCAGAGGGATAAGAGCACCCAGTGGTATATCTCATTCCTAGGCTCCATCCCAGGGAGAAATGCTATGCAACTGTAGAAAAGGAATACCTAGCCATACTGTGGGCACTGCAGAGACTTCAGCCTTATCTGTATGGAAGGACATTCACTGTAGTTACAGACCACAATACCTTAACATGGGTACATTGATCCAGCCAACAAAATGCCAAGTTATTAAGGTATAGCCTAGGGCTGCAAACATATGGTATGACAGTACAGCAACACAGTGGGGTTAGCAATACCAACGCAGATGGGCTCTCAAGAAAAGGAACGGGGTAAGGTATTCCCAGATAGGCTCAAATCTCTCAAGCAACGTTTCTCAAGGGTCACTTGAAAAACTAGATTGAGTTTTCCTGGGGGAAAGAAATGTCACAGTGCCAACCCAGCTATCTGGAAGTTTGTAAATAATCATATGTCTTTTCTGAATATCAACATGATTCATATACTTGTCATACAAATGTAAGAGAACTACATGTTATGTTTATATCAAATTACTGGTACTGAAGTGTGTGTTGAACAGGGTTTGTACAGTACTAAGCTTCAAGGATGTATCCATAGTGTGCCCTACTGGAAAAGAACAGAAATGCATATAAACAATATACCTGTGCAGATGTATGTTTTAATAGTAGAAAGTGGAACATACTTTATTTATTTATTAATTGTATTTATTTATTTTACATTGGTTTACTGGGAAAGTCCAACATGTAACAAAGCCAATTTTCAGCAGAGGCCCGTGGAGAAATGCTACACATGCATGTCATTGTAGTGTGGGAGGAAACTGGAGTACCCAGAGAAAACCCACAGAAACACTGGGAGGGCATGCAGACTCTGCACAGAAGGCACTCCACCAGAGAATCAAATAGGAGAACCCCTTGCTGTGAGGTGACAATGCTACCACTGTACTACTGTGCCATTTACATGAAATGTCTGAACCTGTGACTCCTCTCGTACTGAGCCTGATTGCTATCACAATAATACATCATCAGTAGGGCAGAACTAACCTGTCTCATGACAATCTTATCTCAGCTCATGTTCCCTATTAGTGGGTGAACAATCCAGTGGTTGGTGAATTCTGCTTCACAATGATATGAAGAGCCAACATTGAAGGATCAAAAAGTGACATTGCTATGAATACTTGGCCACTACAAGCCAGTTATCCCTGTGATAACTTTTCTGACACCTCCTGCTTAAGACCCAAAAAGCCAGAAGGATCATGAGGCCCTGCTTTCATGGTCTGTATTCATAATGAAGATCAAGATCAAGTGAGCTTTTGCCTTTCTGCTCCAAGGGAGGTTTCTGTCCTCCCTGAACTTGCCTTTGGACACCTGCATTACTCTTTGAGAGGCGTACCACGCCAGACAAACTCCCCACCTGACACTGTCCCCAGAGGGCACTTGGAGCCAGACATGAGATGCCCCGCCACCTCACCATGTAATTGAAAAAACTATAAGACTTTTGCAAGTCATACAAAGTTTACTTGCAAAACTTCAAGAAAATAAGTTGAAATTAAAATGTTTTACAATTGTGTTATCAAAGTTAGTTCCAATGCAGCAAGGAGACAGAATGTCTAGAACTAGGGTGCCTTCTGCATTGTTTTGTAAACTTTTTATTGTTTTATGTCTTCTAGCAATGACAAACATCTGAGAGATATGTATTTTTCACACAGAGATGTTAAATTCTGTTAGTTTCTGACAAAAGGGGGTTTAGCCTAGGAACTGAAGTCAGGTGACAAAAAACTGATGTCATCCAAGCTAACCCAGCAGTAATATTTGAGATTAATTTAAAAACTCTCTCAGAGAGAGAATGTTCATTTTGCATTTTGTCTTCGACTTAGCAAGAACATCCGCTCATGGTTCCAGAGATATGAACATTTGTTTGAAATGTGAGGACAGAATTTGTTTCTGTCAAAATGATAGGCTTCACCCATTAGAAGTTACAGTGCAAAATTCCTGAACTCCATTGGAGAGAATGAGTTAACAATAAACAAATACATAGTAATAAATACATACATAAATAAACAAAATAAGTATGTAAATAAATAAATAAATATATAAACAGACACAAGCTTTTCCATATGGAAGCAGTTCAGCAGTTTCACTTTTGTTGGATGATCATCAGTTTCCTTCCTTTTGCCTATCTATTGCAGAGTCAGTCATATAATTTTAGTTTAGCAGCTGCAGGATTTATAAGACTTAAGTGAAACTCACAGTACTTTGCCCCCATCTGCACCAACTTGTTATCACGTGATAACCTTAACATTGCCTATGCTACTAAATCTAATCTTGCACCAGCTGCTACAGTGAACAGAGGAATAAAGCCCTGAATGTGGCCCAGGTGATTCAGGTTTGAGTAGTGGCTCAGGCAACTGATGGAATGGCAGGGAGGGAAGTATGGGTGTGCCTGTCATAGGTTGGAGGGCACTCATTGAGGATACTCCCTAAGGTAGGCATGGTCCAAAATGGGGAGTTGCCCTTGAACATAGTCGATGAACATGAGGAATGGAGAAAGGGAAGTGAATAGGGCATGAAAAAGAATCCCCCTGTGTGGAAACACAGGTGACTGGGCCTCCAAGATGCTCATAGAATCCATGCCCAGCCCCAGCAATACCAGAGTAAGCCAAGGGGTAGGATGATGGCTGGTAGACCCCAATGTGTGTGCGGGGCACTAAAGAGAAGAGCAGATCAGATAAGGTGTATGGCGCCAAAACCAATAAAAGCATAACCCTGCATCTTACCTTATAAAAACAATTTCCATAACAATACTACTATGTAAAACAGTCTTGGAAACACACACATTGACACACACACACACACAAACACACACACACACACACACACACACACACACACACACACACACACACACACACACACACACACACACTCTACTAAATTCATCTCCTTACTCAGCCCTAGCAGTATATCTAAACATTTTAACATTAGTACCTAAAACCCACACTTCTGTTTCATGCATGCACTTGATCTTCCATTTTCTGATATTTAACATTTTCGACGAAGTGCAATAGATTTTGTCAATGAGATGATCTCTCTCTCTCAATATCTATATAACTATATCTATCTATATACATGCATATATATATATATATATATATATATACTTTCTGTCTACAGCTATAACTATCTGTCTGAATATCTATCAACGTATAGATACGCATGTATGTAAAGCAATATATAGATAGATCAATATACATATTTGTGTCTATGTGTGTGTATACAGGAAATCACTTAAAGAGAGAGAAGAATTTAAGGTAGATTATCAAAAATATTGACAGTGAGCTATGTCATTATTGTGAGCTGGCTTAAATGTAATACAGCATTTTCTTCTTGAATAAAGAAGCATTTCATCAAATTGAGAGAACAAGAGACGAGTACAGATAGAAATACAGGCAGTGAAAAAAGAAAATTAAATCAGTAGCAAGACTAAATAACCTCATTATGACACTGATTTAGTTCCTGTGTTTAGTGCTAGTCTCATTTATTTCAGGATACTTATTTTTTGCATTCATTGCAATGTATGATCCAGTTTTATTTGAGTATTTTTCTTACATTATTTTCCCTGTGGTAGGTATTTAAACTTGCAGTTCTAGAAATATGAATGCAAACAAATAATGGATATGTTTGTAGTATACCTTTCTAGATTAGAAACTATATTCCCATTAGATAAGTGCTAAAACTGTCAAAGACTGTAGTAAAAAAAAGTATGAACAAATATTGGGGTCTGGATGCTAAAACAAACACGCAAACAAGCAAATAGGATTACAGTTTACCATCTTATTAGTAACCAAATCTCATGATTACAGTGCCCAAAAGTATAACAGCTATGACATTAGAGGATTGCTCACTTTTTATATCATTTATTGAAAAGGTAATCTCACTACATACAACTGCCCCTTTTCCGACCTCACCCAGGAACTCTGTCTTGTGAAGTGACTTGCATAGAATCATACAGTAGAGAAATAGAGGCTATGAGATTCAAACCCTGGACTACAGGAAGCAGTATGTTAACAACTATAAGAATTAATACTAACTACTAACCACCAGACCGTTTTAAAAGATATATTCTTATATGCTATTTTTCATACAACAATAAGTCTGTCAACATAACAAAGTTAACTGCATGTAAACAAACTTAAGAAACAAGTGGTCTCTGAAATGCCCTTTGTGTTTTTCTCTGTTTTTGCCTTAAAGCAGTTTTTCTGCAAGCTATTCCCCATTTGCACAGGGAAAGATGAAGAGAAATGGCATGTTCACAAGCAGAAGCAAGAGAAACATGCTTTTTCCTTTTCCATTTCTCTTATTTCTGTTATTGACTCCTAACCTCAGTTAAGTGACAAATGGACAATGTTGGCTCGTTCCTTGACAGGTGATAATAGGAGAGATGCTAGTTGTCTGACGTATATACTTCTAACAACTCAAAAGATTTCAAAAGTAAGATTACTGACACAGTAATGAACATGACATATAGCTTTTCAAGCTCTGTCTCTCAAAGGGTCAACTAATTTTTAGTCCCAGTGAAACCTAAAATACTAAAGCTAAAGTTGTTATAAAACGTAACTTTTAAATAACACTTCTGCTTGGACAGTGATGATAAATAAGGGTAGAATAACTGCACTTTCCTCATCATAAAAATAAATGTATATGCTTGGAATACCTCTAATATATCCTGCACAAAATTTGCGATAAAGAAAATAGGTCTGTGGGTAAAAAAAGCACAAGCCTGTAATTAGGACATCAATAAGAATGCTTGATTGCTGTTGGACAGCTTGTCAAAATAAAGCACTGCTGCTAAGAGCTGTTTACAAGCTAACATGAATGTTCAACTCAGGTAGGCTAATTAGAGTGATCAGAGAGTTAAGCTGCAAGATTCTGATTATCCTGTTATTCAAAGAAGGTTTAAAAAGTCAAGAAACAATGTGCATCAAGTAAAAGCAGAGCTTTTTTTTGCAAAAGTTTTTAAGACGTTTTACATTTGTTTCCTTTTCACACTGGCAGTACTAATTATCAATGAGTTAACACAACTAATTATTGCTATTTCATCTGAATTTGAATGAAGCCATGGATTTTCTATTCTTAACTTTATTGAGCTCCACTGTGACTCTGCAGTCTGCTAATTGGGAATAGGTATAATTACAGACACTTTGGTGAAAAGAAACAATATCTCATAAGACCACAATAAACAGCATATTGATTTATGCATATTATTTTCAGCTTGGAAAATTAATATGAAATACACAAGTGAATAATCCAAATACTATATTTAATGATTGTTCATTTTATTCATGACTGCCTACATTTTAACAAATTTATGGATATCTTACTAGGCCCATTATTTTTTCTTGTAGTGTGACTGTGGAATTATGGGATTTATCAAATAGGTGACATAATTCTTACAAGAGAAATAGGAATTATGATTCTTGCAAGATTTAAGTTCAAATAAAACAATCAAAGACTCCCTTCCATACTTCCAGAATATTTGTATATTATGACACTTCAAGAACATGTTTATCTTACCTATCAACTTCTTAGAGCAATAAATCTGGACAAAGCCATGAATAAAAGTGGGACAAAGGCTCAAAAAAATAGGGACAAATTTTAAATATTGCTCTTACAAACTTAGAAAGTTGATAAAATAGCAGGGTTTGCATTAGCATGAATTTTCTAAAGGGTATGAAGTCTGAAACTCGAATGTCTGTTATTATTTTCTAACTTCAGTCTATTTGTTCAACTAATTTGCCAGAAAACCACAATTTTGTGAAAAATGGACCACAAATATGAGGCACAAATCTGGACGTTCTGCAAAAATCTGTACAGTTGAGAGGTATGATATGCATTATGATTCACTAGTGCCATCTGACAGAATATCCAGCACTTTGTTAAAATAATTATGGGTTGGAATTTATGACAGGCTGGAACACAAAGAAAAGCAAGCACAGGGCTCTAAATGAAGCATTGTTTAGAAAGGTAAGAAGACTATTAATACCATCTGCCTCATAAACGATCTGTATTATTCTTTGAAGTCTCTTTCCAAGTCCTGCTATTCCAATGGCAAAAAGGGCAAGATGCCCCTCTGCCTGACTGGAAATCAAGGCTCCTGATGCCAGAAGATTTTCTGGAGGGAGGAAGGACTGCTGGATAGTAGGATTCTTTGTCTTTCCCCCAAAAAACAATAACTAACTTTGCAACATGGTAGCAACTGTTTGAAAGCCCTGGATAAGGTACCTGCATTTGTTCATAGAAAAGAAATGGCAAACCATTTCTGCTCATGAGAGAATGTGGGACCTTGAACATTCACAAATATTAAATTTTTTGTTCAAACATGCTGGGGAGTAACATAGGTAGGGTAAATATGAAACAGTCTTTTTCTCATAATATGACATCAACCAGGATCTCATCATTCAGTGCTCACCATCTGAAATGAAAGGGTACAAACTGCCAAATGGTGGGCTGAGGAGGTGACTGTCATCTATCCATTTTATAAAATAATTCCTCTGGTGCACAATGCAAAATGCTCCAGCATATTTGTGTAGGAATTCCAGGAATGCCCATGAAAAAATGAGAAATATAACCCAATGTTTTCTTCATCTTTCTTGGGCCATTCCCTCAGTATACCATATCTGATGCACCTCCCATTGGAGCTAACCAGAGGACATTCATTAGGTATCTCAGCTTTCTCAAGATGCCTCCCTTCACCTTGGAGCAAAAATGTATCTGCTTTGAGATCCCTGTAGACTGACAAGGTCCTTCCTCTATATTGGAGAATGAGCACTATTGCTGTTCAGATGAACCTCATTGCTGCCACTTATGCTATCCTCCATTTAGTCACTATCCAAAGCTAAGGGATTTGACACATATTGACCAGCCAATTATCACCTTCATTTGTTAACTAACTTATCACTTAACCACCGCTTTACAGTTCATTGCCACTAGTATTGTTGCAACTGTGCACACCTGCTGATCATTCAAATGATCTTCCTATACCTTCACTAATAAAAAAGACCTCAAAAGAAACATACATTTCTTCACTTGAAGCAGCTACTTCACCTCATCTAAGCAGAGAAATATAATATGTTCTGTGACAGAAAACGATGATCTCTGGTTTGGAGGTGCTGATGTCCATCTCATCTGCTTCATAAACTCAACTGTGAATTACTCCAGTGAATAGTGGAGATCACATTAAATTAAGGCTAAGAGTAAAACATTATTTACAATTCTCATATTTCCAAACCAGATACTCTCCACGCCATGGCTACACCTTGAAATCCTGACCACAGAAAACATGAACAAACAGGAAGGCAGAGCCTTAATTTAATGCACTCTTATGACCACCTTGGATAAATTTAACTTAATATCAGAAATACAAATACAGCTCTTACTCCTCAAATATAGGTGTCAGATTGAACAACAGGGAGGCCTTGTAACCCTGGGCTGTTATATCACTTTCTGCAAAACAAATCCAGGCTTTGAGTCATATGGCAAAGTACTTGTAGGCATTACTGACAAATGTCATTGACTAACAATACTTGTGCAAAGACAGATAATTGGTTAACAATCAGAATATTTAAAATTTGATGAATTTTCCATTATAGTAGCCTGGTTTAAGCTTTTATAGTGACTTTAAGGAATTTGATACCTCTACAAATGGAACATACTACTCTGTTCCCTTTTAGAGAAGTTGGACAGCAATCCAGTTTTCAGGTTCAGGGAAATTGGTTTCACCCTTTGAAGTAACATCATAAAGGCAAGTTAACTGGTATATCTTAGCAATGACCAGTGCCTTCAACATTTCTGGCCACATCTCACCCATTCCAATAGCATTGTCACAGAGGACATATTTAGTTACTACAGCTAACTAATCTACAGAAATAAATCCAGTGCTACCAGCTGATATTTAGAACTGCTTCCTCTAATGAGGACTTATTCTGTGGATCCCAAAGTTCCATAGAGTGTTCCTTCCATCTATCAAAAAAAAAAAAAAAAAAAAACACAGCTTAGGCTATCATTGCTCTGTCCTTGTTGAGAATAGCCTGAGCAATGTACTTTACCTCTCCTGAATTGGTACATGGCTGGGTACATCTTTAACATACTTTCCAACCTCATCGTGGATGGCGCAGTGGTGCAGCGGTAGCATTGTCATCTCACAGCAAGAGGTTCTCCAGTTCGATTCTTGGCTGGGGTGCCTTCTGTGTGGAGTCTGTATGTCTTGCTGCATTTGTGTGGGTTTGCTCCGGTTTCCTCCCACATTACAAAGACATACACCTGGAGCATTTCTCCCCAGACCTCTGCTGAAAATTGGCTTCATTCCAAGTCAGACTTTCTTGAATAAATAAAAATAAATCCTTTATGATTTATCAAAACGTGTCCTCCACTTTGTTAATAGCAAAAGTTGCTGCCACCATGTATACAGTCCTTAGCCCTGCCAGCCAGGTATTGCAATACAAGCTCATCCTTTACCTGCTTATTCTTTTATTCATCTCTTTACAGCTAGAAACAGGCTAGGATTCACAGACAGTTATCATATGGTACAGTGATAACTAGTGGTCATGCAAAGGAAGTGTGGATTAAAAGACTATGCAGCACACATCTTCCCAAGTGTGAGCGGCCTCATGAAGGAAACTCCCAATTATTTGTGCAGTGATAGCATGCAGCACTTGTCTGTGAATCTCAACCATTATTTACTTTCTATATTCTATACCATATTAGGATACCAAAACCACTGGAGCAAGGGCAAATCCTGAAATTTTAAAGTAGTAATGATTGTTCTACAGAATAAGTCACTTGTCATATTTTATGCATTTCATTAACCATGCTGTTGGTTTGGGGCAAAATATGAAGGTATCTATATTTCTTAATATTTTTGTTCTCTCTCTTACTTTGCCATTGGATGGCCAGTAACCTGCTCCTCAATGCTTCTCACTAACTTCTTAAATAGGGTAGGAGTAGTAGGGGTCTAGCCCTATTACCCATCACACTACAGGGATAGAATTGCTTATAAATACACTAGCCACTCAGCCAATACCAGATACCCAGAGTGTCATTATACCAGTATAGAAAAACTGTGTTCCTTAGCACACGGACATGAAAACACCGCACAGAAGGCACCCCAGCTGAGAACTGAACATGAGAACATCATGCTGTGAGGCAACAATGCTACCGCTGTAACACTGCACCATCTGTGCTTATTTGCACCTCCTGCAAACTTTTGTACCTTCTATTTTTTGCACTTCATGCAATAGAAGGTTACCAAGCAATAGAAAAAAATGATCCCTTGAAAGACAGAAGAGCTGGCCTCTACAATTTCTTTTCACCCCATAAACAAGCAGTTCTCAATTATATGCTCGGGATAGTGTCTGAACTGAGCTCACCAACATTTCAGGTGAAAACACTCTGTTACTTTTGAAAATACCAGCTAATGTTTTAGCCTGTCACCTGTACGCAAACTGTGTTGTATAATGTAACAGGTATGCTCTAGTTCAATTTCTGTCCAATCAAGACAAGAGATCTGACATTATTTTATTTCTGCTGACTTTTCTTTACAGGCATTTAGCTGCTGAGCAAGTGTTACTTCCAGAAGTGTCTTTATTTTTTAATTTGAATCACTGAAGTCAAGCTAAACATTCCACAGTTCATTAGTTCAGGTTTATCTCACTCCGCATCTCTTCAGGTTCAACAGAATCATGCCATTCTACCACCATAGGCTAAATGAGCATACCTTCTGGAATGCTATCAAGGTCCTGCTTTGCAGAAGTAGACTTAACATTAGCTTGTCTTTGAAAAACAGGCCAAAGACTTAAGTTTTTATGTTTTATTGTATTTATCCTTCATCATCTACATAGTTTGCCCGCGTGGCCTCATCCCAGATGCTTTAGTTGAAATGGTTATTATCATGGGACTGTGCTGGCTCTTCTCCCTTTTCCTGCAGCATCATTTTTTTTGCTTGTTTAAGACCTTCCCCCATATAATTTGGATGGTGTCTGCAACAGGGAACAGAGTGAAAGTTGTGGAATTCTAAGTAAACACAGTAAGCTATAAGTCTGTATGTGTCATCTACCCTGAGAGGATTGTTTTTAGAATGGTTGTTATTGTAAAGGTAACCTTTCCCCGTGTCATTATATCTCCTTTCCTAGCATTCTTCACTACCAAAAAGCAAATAAACACCTTCACAGACTGAAAACCACAAAAACGAGCGCCAGCACCCAAATCCAAGGCAGACAAAGTTTAATAGATAATGTAAGCACCAAAAACGCTTTCGGAGAGCTCAGTGTCCCTCCTTCCTCAGACAAATTTTAAAACCAGCTTGCAATCACATTTATACCACTTAACATCAATTAATTAAGTAATCAAACAATTTTAATTAAATACATTAAATCAATGGTAAGCATATAAAACTAGCTTACTTCAACAATGAGTAAATAAGTCAGTATTGCCACACTCTGTTCCTCATCCTTGCCATAAAATAGTGTGTGCAAAAGAATGCATATAAAATTGTGGGCATGCGCGCACTAAACCGTTCATAATTCATTCTTAATATTAAGATATAAATGTATATAAATATAACTATAAATATAATTATGTATAAATATATGTAAATATACCCCCACCCTACTCTCACACTCTCACACGCACACACACACACACACACACACACACACACACACACACACACACACACACACACACACACACACACACACACACACACATTCACCCATACACTCAAACTAAGAACAACCTTAAATTATTAAAATCTTTAAAATGAACAGTAGAACATACTTGATAGCAGGAATAAATGCAGAAAAAAACTGGCTTTTAACAACACCATGAACTCTGTTAAACAATAAGACCACATTAAAAAATAAAAGCAAGCATTCTTCTTAACATTATGCATATACTCCAACTAATTAAATTCCACACATAAAAAGTGGGGCTACCTTTTCAAAGATAACAATTTCAAAACACAAGAGATGGAAACATATTCATTTAAACCTGGGTGCATATAAGCCCCAGTACGAATCTGCCATGCCAATTCATTATTATCCAAATGGACTTGCCACGGACCACCCTTGTTGTCCACCTTCACTTGCCCCAAGATCGTAAACTTAAAATGGTGATCAGGGCATGCACCAATATGTCGGGCTAGAGCATTGTTAAGATCATGCCTTGAAATAGCATAAATATGTTCATAAATGCACTGCTTAAACTTCCTTTCAGTTTTCCCTATATAGAAAGCAGCGCATTTCTGACATAAGGCCAGGTAAACCACCCCACTAGTTTCACAGCTATATTTCCCTGTTATGTGATATTCAACATTCCTAACAAAAACTTTAGAATCTGTCAGAACATACTTACATTGGTTACACGCCCCACACTTAGTCATTGCTAACACTTGTTGATGGGCAGGACGTGAATGACACTCAAGCATGCTTTTTAAGTTACGCCCCTTTCTAAAGGTAATTTTCGGGGCCTCCCCCAATTGATGGGACAAAAAATTGTCATCCAAAATTAAGGCCCAATTTTTGTTAAACACCTTCCTGATATGGTGGTGATCCACAGAGAAGGTGCACAAAAACCTAGTTACAGGAGTGGAATCTGATTTGGTATCGACAGCCAGTCCTGGTACATCTGTGTGAACCGATACGGCACTAACACAAGTAAACGACAGGATTGGTTTGTAAAAACCTGATCTTCTCTTGTTAATAACTTCAATGCTAATATCTGATAACATTAAAGAAGGATACCCTCTATTTAAAAACATGCGTCTTAATTGTTCACATTCCAACAAAAAGTCCTCAAAATCAGACACCATCCTAGCTGCCCTAACTAACTGACCTTTCACTACAGCCTTCTTTTGATGTTTAGGATGACTGCTAGTGAAATGCAAAAAAGCGTTAGAATAAGTGGGCTTACGATAAATGACACTCTTATATCTTGAATTCATCACATCCTTACTAACCAGTATATCCAAAAAGTTGATACTAAACTCCTGCAGGTTGTAGGTGAATTCCAAAAAAGAGGTCAAATTAGAAACGGTCCTTAGGAAAGCAGGAACCTCAGATGGTGATGCTTTCCAGATAAGAAACATATCATCCTGGTACCGTGTGTACCAGGCAACATTTTCCTTGAAACTCATATCAGTAAATAAAAAAGTCCTTTCCCAGAAGGCTAATACACAGTTGGCAAAACTGCCACCGCATGGCGACTCCATGGCCACCCCAGATTTTTGTAAATAAATTTTCTTATCAAACAACATAAAATTGTTGCTTAGGACTATTTCCAATAAAGTCTCAATCAAGTTAATGATATTGTCATCTGTCTTTTTGTCATACAAAAATTCACGGACCCACTGAAAACCAATATCTTGTGGGATAATCGTATACAAATATTTGATGTCAATTGTTAAAAACCAATAACTGACATCACAGGGGATCCTTTTAATTTCATAAAGAAACTCCAAGAATCTTTGCAAATCTGGGGTTCCTGGTTAATTAAGGGCCTTAAAATACTGTCGATGAGCTTTGCACAAGCACAAGTCATAGAGCCACGGCTATCAACAATAGGACGAAAAGGGGGTTGTGATAAACTTTTGTGAATTTTCGGCATACCAAACAAACCTGGTAACCTGGGGGCTAAGACGTTTAAATATTGATACTGGTCTAGGTCTATAAACCTTTCAAGGAACAAATCCTCTATTAATCCCCTGACTTTAGCATGAGCAACATTAACCTGATTAATACTCACTTCTTCATAAAAGTCAGTGTCAAGGAGAGACATAATTTTCTGAACATACAAAAAATCGTCCATAAACACTAGACCTCCCCCCTTATCAGGTTTCATGACCCTAATATTGCAATTTTTCAGTAAACCCAGAAATTCACGCTGATGTTTGGTGATGTTAGCAGGTCGCCTGTGAAACAACTTATCAGATTCAAGAGCCCTTAAATCAAACTCACACATTTCTTCAAAAAGGTGTAAGGTTTCATGCAAAGGTGGATTGTAAACACTGGGAACCCTAAGCAAACTGGCTGACACTGTACCATTACCCATCATTAGCTTTAAGTTCAGTTTTCTAATAAACAATTTAAGGTCAATAATTGTCCTCACCACGTCAAAACATGTGTCAGGGACAAAGGTTAAACCCTTAGAAAAGAACTCAACTAACTCAGGGTCAATAACAAATGACGTATAGTTGTAAATTTTAAAGTCCCCTTTGGAGTCCATAAGAACCAATGGATCAGAAAAGTGGTCTATCATCTCCTGCGTTGTGACCTCCGATTCCTGTAATTGCCCTGATAGTTCTTGCCCTGTCCATTCGCCTTGTTGGCTTTCTTGTTTCTGGGAAAACCCTGCTGGGCATTAGAAGTGATGTCATTAGATGCAGCAGACCCATGGGTAGTCATGGTGTTGTTATTACCAGCTCTGTTAGAGTTCATGTTAACAGACTTGTTAGAATTACTGAGAAGCCTTTCACTCCGACGAAGGGTCACGGGTTCGTCTTCGTAATTGTCAAACTGTAAGTTAGGCTAAGCATCCACTATATTCAATAATTCTCCTTCAGTGTTCTTTTGCACAATACCACCTTGTAGTTTATTAAAAAATATGGGAGGTCGGGGATAAGCTTTGTTGCCCCTATATTCTTGAATATCTCTATTAATCTTCTTTTTTTGTTGTTAATTAATTTACTAATAGTTGCTTCAATACTAGAAAAAATTCTAGAATACTCATATTTGTATCTAACAAATTCAGAATCTTCCTTAATACTGCTGTCAAGTGTTAGGAGTTCTGTTTTAAGACAATCAATTTCTTTCTGATAATGAGAAATGAGTAAGCCCATAAACTCAAAACCCTGCTTATCAAACAGTGCCAAAAGGTCTTTATGAAACTGGGACCCTTCTACCAACCCAACCGGAAAATGCCATTGCCGTAAACCTTTGGGAACAAGCTTTTTAACTAGGCATTCTTGAAAATAAGAGATCTCAAGTTGCAGTTTCCTGCACTTGAATAATTTCGAGTCAAAGTCTGCAATTAAGTTAGATAAATCACTTACATTCTCATGCACCTCTTCAACAACGCAGTTTTCAGTCTCGTCATTAAAGAAGTTAATATGGTTCAAGAAGCCATCAATAGAAGGGCACCCCACTGTGTTGCCTAAAGGTACTGGACTCCCTTGTGTGTTACGTTCTTCATTAAGCATTCTAACAGCCTGACCAGGCTGAATATCAGACTGTGCTGCAAGCTGGTTTTAAAATTTGTCTGAGGAAGGAGGGACACTGAGCTCTCCGAAAGCGTTTTTGGTGCTTACATTATCTATTAAACTTTGTCTGCCTTGGATTTGGTTGCTGGCGCTCGTTTTTGTGTTTTTCCTTTCCTAGCATTAGTCAGAGATCCAAGTTGAACAAAGTGTTTGTCCCCCACCAGTCAGACTGTACCTAGCGCACATGGATGTCATCATCCTTGATGGATGATTATCAGCTGTTCTACAAACACATAATGTGTCTTTCCTGAGGCATCTAACAACATGAACTAATAATTGATGTTACAGTCAGACATACGACCAATGAGGTTGTAAGCCTGTTAACCCCATGGAAGTATAAAAGATACCAATTTTAAAAGCCAGTACTCAATGAAACAATGAAAACTTATAACTGGGAGTTTACTGCATTTTCTTTTCACTTTCGCACACTCTTACTGTAATGGAGAATTTGTCTGAAATAAGTTTACATAACCAATGACATTTCATGTGACAGTTGCACTCAGGCTGGAGATGATAATTTCTTCTATTTATTTACTTAATGATTAGAAGAATAAGAACACTGCTGAAATAGTCGATGTAAAAAATAAAAAAATGCCAAGGTATGAACTCATAATTTATTTTGTGGATTCATTCTGAAAACATAGTGACTTACTATGTAGACACTAAACTTATAAAGTTATATGCAGCACCTACTTAATGTAGGGAATGTCATTTTATGTTAGCCAATATATTGTTGTGTTGTACAGTATGATTTTTCGAAAGCTATGCAAAATAATTTGAAACAAGAGTTAAGAAAAAATTAATTTAATTTTCTTAACACATAGAACATATATTGTCCATCTTATGCCATTCTATACTGCCTCCTTTTCAGGCACCAAGGGAAGGTATTTCCTTCAAAATTTTACATTTTACAGATCAGTCCATATCTCTAATAAAAATAAATTTTCCCTACCTTTAAAATTTAAGATTCATTGTTAATATTAGTTGAGATATTCCTAAAAAACTCACCACACTAACTTAAGATGCTGTACTTTATATTCTTCAGAAATTAGAAAAATGTTTCATCACTTTACTCTACCATACTGATCTGTGATAACCCTAACCCTAACATGAGCCCGCCCCTCAGTTTTACACATTACCGCATGAATAACCCTGTTCCTTATTTTATCACTACACAAGACACTTGCATCACACACACACACACACACACACACACACACACACACACACACACACACACACACACACACACACGCACACACTTCTTATACACTACAAACCAAGCACATTGCAACAATCCCCTAGCCCTTCCACTAGCCCTAACCCACAAAAATCCATATGCACACACTCTCCAACTCCTAATAGTGAAACTTTTGGTACATCCCAAAATTTTCATCATTACTGCACACATAAAGATATTTACAGCAGCCCAAAGCACATACCCTCCATTGAATAAATGCTGTGCTTGACAAATAATGCTTTTAATAAACAAACAAAAAAAAAAAAAAAACAAGCAGCACACTAGTCTGCATTTGATAGAGTGAACTGAAATCATATATATATATATATATATATATATATATATATATATATATATATATATATACACACACACACACACACACACACACACACACACACATATATACACATCTCTATCCAGATATATTCACCCTATATTTTAAGCAAATAGAAAATTATATTTTTTCTCTCCTTCTGCTGTCCTTCATTCTGCACATGTACCTTTTTAATCCCCTCTGTCATTGTATTCCCTTTCATCTTTCATATCTACAGGGCTCATTTTCTAGAAATGACAGTTCAAAATGGAATATTACCTGCAGTATTTGTATGAGTTTTCTCTCCATCACAACAAACATCTTTATAACATAGAACTAGGTTATTACTCCTTTAGTATATAGACTTCAGTACTTCTCCCATCATTGTTTATATATCAAGTGCCGAGCTAAGTATAAACCAATTCTTTCTATAAAAAAGATCTGCTCAATTTATGTAGTATATTTCATTACATAGTTAAGTCTACCCCATTTTGTGGTATATTTGAATTTATGTTAGCAATGTTATTGGAAAATTATGGCTTAGCATATGTATCCGGTCACTAAATAATCTTTACTTATTAAATTCAAAGGTCTCAGTTTCATTCCCCTACTTCTGAGCACAGTGGACATTCCATTGGTCTTTTTAATAAGATCCTCTAACCTCATAGATAAGCAACCCAATCTTAAATATTGTCTTCTGGCAATCCAGTTAAGTGTACATCTGTGGTACATAATAGTGTTGTGTATATATTTAATCATGGCATGAAATATCTTTTATATAAATATCTGTATTAATATTGCCAGTTTGTAAAATCACTGTTATGTAATAAATGTAACAGTAATACCACTAGTGGAGTAATGCATTTTAAACTTAAAAATGTTGTTCTCCTATTTAAGTAGCGAAAATGAATGCAATAATTATATATCCCCAACACCAGTCGAGAAGATGTCATGCATAAAACTTTCATAAAATGCAACATTTTACTATATATCATTTCAAGTAGAGCAAGGCAAGACATGATCATTTTTCAAATTTCTGAAAAAAATAAAGTGTTGCAGCTTAAGCAACTTATTATGGTAAGTTGCACTGAATCTTAACTTTTAACAATGGAGAAAATATATTATTTTTATTAGGGATGTTAACTGATCTGTGAATTATCAAATGTTGAATAAAATATCATGCTTTAATTTATAAAATATGAAAAATGAGGCAATCCAGAACTGTATATGTAGCATGCTGTGTTATGCAAATTAAATGAAACTTTGAATACATTTTTGCTTAAATTATTTGCATAACTTTCTTAAAATCATACTGTCTGATGCAAAAAATATATTGGGTAATATAAAATGATGTGCTGCCTTCAATAGGTATGAATATAATTTTATAAATTTAGTGTTGACATAGTAAGAGTCTCTGTTCTTAGAATTAATCCACAAAGTCCATTAGGACTTCATAAATGTGAACTTTTTTTAGTTTTGCACTTACTATTTGAACAGTCTTGTTATTCTTCTAATCATTAAGGAAATATAAAACAAACAGCCATTTCCAGCCAAAGTGAAGCTGCAACATAAAATGGAATTGTTAATGTAGACTTGTTTCAGACAAGTGCTCCGTTACAGTATGGATATGTAATAGTTGGCAGCATGGGGGAGGCACCAAGTAAAAACCTCAGATATATGCTTCATGTTTTCTTAACTGGGTTTATTTAAAATAAAATAATAAGTGATAATCTTTATAGCTTTGGAGGGGTCCTGTGTCTGTTTACCCCTGAAGAGGTGTATCAGCATCTCTGCTTGCTCAGTAAGACACCTAGGCTCCTATTTCATCTAATGAACTTGATATTCGAGGGTTACTGGACCCCACCCAGACTAACACGAAAGCAGTATACAAGAATAGTGAATGACAAAATTGCTCAGGCATCCTGGAAGATGATGTTCATAAATTCTTCTTCCCATGCTAAGAAAGTAATATTCATACAGGCGGTTTCTAAAGGAGTGTCCATAGCTACATTGATGTTTTGATAATATATGACATCACTAAAAATAAATACATTATTATACAGAACATCCAAAAAAATCACAAATGGCTTGAGTTCTATGAAATGAAATTGTAAAATGTCTTCATAAATGGTCTCTAAACAATCATAGTTCATAAGAATTAGGTATGAACTTAAACAATTAATTTATACCCAATGCTACAAATATAATATCATATAAGTTCCTGTCTTCATGCCATACATACAGAGACCTTAAAAACTCTATTGCCTTTAATATAATTTTTGATATTA
The DNA here is from genome assembly GCF_019279795.1 of Protopterus annectens. Lineage (NCBI taxonomy): Eukaryota > Metazoa > Chordata > Ceratodontiformes > Protopteridae > Protopterus > Protopterus annectens. The sequence continues at coordinate 957,518,661 of NC_056729.1, forward strand.
TTTAGGAAATGGTTTAAAGTCAATTTCAAATAGGAAGAAGTTTGTGCAGTAACCCATGCTCTCGCTATTACTACAAGGCATATCTGGGGTGGGTCATTCTTTAATGTAACTTAGGTAAGCCATATAAAACAGAGTAACAGGCATTGCAGTATATAAATAATTATAAACCTCTACTGAAATATCATTTTCTAATTACAATTCATATAATGGAGCTTTAACTTTGTAAATATTTTTTCAACATATAATTTATTTATTTTACAAAGCACACTTGTTTCTGATTATTGTAACATTCCAATTGTGTTAAAGTCTGTATTCTTTAGCACAATTACTCCAACATTTTAAGCCCGTTAATAATTACATATATGTTATTGTGCAATTTATTCACAGCAGCTTGTTCTTGCAGAGAAAGATTATAGTGACTAACAGCATCCTTGTTGGAAAAAAATTCACATAGCTGTTCTTCACATGAATTGTAAAGGGCTGTAACTACAAGTTTGCATATAGGAGTAGAGGTGCCAGGTCATTTCAACATATGACTGTATTCAGTCATTTTATCAAGAAACCCCAATTTCAAGTTGATATTTCGTATAAACCATCTCAATTCAGCTATAATTTTATTCAAATTACATTTAAAGCAGCAGAAAGATTAAATATTTACTCAAAAAATTAGATTGAATATCACAAAGTTCATAGACAGATTGGCAATACAATGTTTGTCGTCTACTTTTTGTCCAACAAAAGTCTTTTTCTGTTGAAAACAACATATTATCCTTTTATCTTTATCTGCTTCTTCCCCTTGCTTAAGATTCATTCTTCAGTCAGAATGTTGCCTTCCCCAGTTTCTTTTAGTTTGGTTATCACCATCTTTGCAGTTGTTCTCCATCTGCATTGCTTGATAACCTGCATAAAACTACAGTCTCTGCTGCAAAGTATTTGCAGAACAATAATGCTGTATTAAGATTGGTTACTCTCCTACATATATATTTTTGCTTAATTGCCAGAGTTGAAAAAATCATACTTTAACACAAACTATTTAAGAATTATGTGGGATTTATTATATTTCTTATCATCCAATGAAAAAGATAATGGATACTCTCTTTAAGGTCCCAATGACTTCATACAGATCTAGGTCAAAAGCACCACTTTGTGAAAATCCAAAGAATCCACCTATTCCTCAAACACAGGCATTCCATTCAGCCTTTGGCTTTTATCTATCAAAGTTACAAATGACTGATAAGTATATACCAGTGTATACTGAAATGTATGAGCTAGTCTGACAGATACATCATGTGCATTCCACGTTATCAGCAATATAGCATCACAGTGATCATAAAAAATAAATTCTAAGTTCAGCAACTTCACAAATTTCAGTTTTCCATTGTCAGACCCAGTCAACAAACCTAATAGATACCTCACTTCAAACATAATTACATAGATGGTGTTAGCAATGTCCATAATATTAAGCTATGATAACTCTTTTTCATCATCACCATTTTCAGACTAGGCCGCATCATCACAGTCTTCCTCAGTCTCCTGTTCTTTTTTGAATATCACGCCTTGTTTACCTCAACTTCTGTTTCTACCATTGTTAAAACTGTACCTTCATACACTAGTACTCTCAGATTTACACTGAATGTGAAATTGTAAATACATAGAGGGTCAATTATCTGAACATTGATTATCCAAAGCATCAATTATCCGAACCAGCCTTCCAAAGTTTTCGGGTAGGAAAAATCATAAAGTCTGACTATGTAAACATTATACATATTTACTTGAGCATGTTTTTTGAGCTTGTAAGCAGCTTGTATGTGAAAAATATTCTTTATTTGCCACTGAAACCACTGAATGGTTGAAAAGTGTATTCCTGCATGCAGAAAAAAACATCAAGATTTTAGAAGTTTTTTATCAAGTTTAATTATATGTTCGATTATCCAAACTACCCTAGATCCCAATTAGTTTGGATAATTGATTCTCTCCTGTACAAAGCCATACTCTTTAAATATTGTAGCGTGATTAGATTATTCCAGCTACTCACACCACTACTAGATCTCCCACAGTGTTTAGTGACACTTTACTACTTATTGTTACTTTCTTTTAATTAAGGTCTGCACCATGTATAGGGTCAGTTTTTTAACTAATCCAAAAAGTGGGGCTAGTTGCTTAACTTTTGCTTTAATAGTACTATGCTGTTGTACAGGCTTATCCAGGGAGCATTACACATAATGACATTCAGAAAAGAAGTAAAGGAAATGTCTTGAGTCTTTGGCATTTAACTTATCTATTAGCAATACGAAAGGAATTTATTATTTATGGTGAGTATGCAGGTGTATCATGAGATCAGCTTCTTAAAAGGCAATATCCTGTACCTAGGACAAAGGACCAAGCTATGAGTAATAACTCTATCACTGACTGTGAACATATGATATACAATGGAGGTACTTCCTGAATGGACATTTTTATGCAATGAAACAGAGAAAAGTGTTCATTGTTAACGATTCCATCCTAAGGTGTTAACACAGAAGATTGTTTTGTGAATATGAAATTAGGACAATTACCTACATAGAGTCAGGGTCTAGGGCATAATGTAGATAACAGAATCAGTTATTTTTGTATGATATGTGCATTGATCAATTCCTACTACAAAATAATATAAATTAAATTTTTTCACAAAATGGATGAAGAAATATTGAGATGATTTGACTTTATCATAGAATTGTCCAGTATCTTTCAGTTTTGTTTTTCCATTATAGGAGTTGCATCAAAAATGGGATACTATCAGAGAAGTCTCAATGTGTTGAAGGAAAAGTTCAAGGCCTTAGCTGCTCCAGTAAAGGTTACATAAAAGTATGTATAAATTTAAGTTTTTTTTATTTTATTTTTTTTCATAAAAGCAAATTAGCTTAATTAGTGTAGCTTACTTAGTGTAGTTGTACTGTTGAGAGAAATACATATCAGAATGTACTCAGTAAGTTTAAAAGTGGGCAAAGATTTGGAAAAGTTTACAGTTCACATGGTACCTGGTGTTAGTGAGCAGATGGTTTGAGATAGTTCAAAAAACATAATGTTTGACACATCCCAGGAGCAGTCATTGCATCATATTATGATGGAGCTGAAAAAGCATATGGATAAATGTCTATTTATGAGAAGACACTGGGTATCGAGAAAGACAGTGAAACTTGGCAAGCTTTTGCATGACAATTCACTATCTTTGCATTGAAGTGTAAAATGCGTCAGTGAGGAAACAATTTTTGGCATTTAATTGAATTAACTGGCTAAGGCAAGACAAAACTGTTTAAATCAAGACATAGTGCTCAGAGGAAAAAATTGTGAGTTCTGGGGAATACCAAGAAGAGGAGAAGGGTTAAAATGCATTGATTACACAAAACTCAAGATGGTGATCTGAACTGTTTTTTTAGTTGACACTATCCAGATTCTAAAAGCTTATAGACTCCCCTTTCAGAAATTACATATGAAAATAAGCTGTTCCAAAGTTGTAATGCTACAGGCTATAAATCTGATGACTATTCTGCAAGCATTAAGTTAGTTGTGCAGGCGTGGCAAAACATGTATGGTTGTAGGAAGCAAAGTCATATTTAATCATTATTTATATAAACAAACAACAGGCATGATTTTCGATGAGAATATACTCTATCATCTATGGGGTTTGTGGCATAAATAAATTTAACTAGCAATAAGAAAATACTGCTTTTTAAAGTTGACAAGTTTTTTTAAAGTTGTATGCAACTTTAAAATGGGTGAAGGATCTAATGGCATGGGTGCGCCACTTTTTCTTCAACTGGAACCAATAGGGATCATTTTCAGGGAGACTGGTACTGTGTTCTCTTCAGGTTCAGCTATCATTTCACATATACCTCAGTCACTGAGAACAGTTGTGAAGGGCGAGTATATTGATACTTTTGATTTCTTCAATAACTAAGGGGTCTAGCATTTGATGGATGCACAGGTAACAGGGAGCAAAGCTTTGATGACAGCCCTGCCAGTTTTGGGTGAGAGGCAAACACGTAAGGTGCAGTTGCACTACTGGGACACTGAGTAGCTGGGTTTATTTGTTTTATGGCCATCTTAGTCAAAAATTATCCTAGTCAGGCTTTGCCTTTGCTAGCTTATTTTAAATTTATGAAGAATGTGCAATTATTCGCGAGGGTTCGCTTGGTTATGGTATGATCAGATCTTTAGGAGATGCAAAGCTTTAGATACTTCCCTGAAATGGAAGAGAAGCATGTTGATTCCTGGTTGAGTGTCATGAGTGACAGGCCTAGAGTCTCTAGCCAAGTCATTCTAGAAAGCATCCAAATACCATTTAATCATGTTGAGCATTTAACAACAGGTTCTGCCTTTGGCCAGCTTGCCATTTTCAGTGTATGTGTTTGGCCTGTGGTAAGGGACATCCTATGCTCAGATGTTGGTCAAAGGAAATGGCAACAGGGGCCCAACATTCAACTTTACATGAGGGTCATAAAGTCGGGGACTGTCTATGTAATTTTCCTAGGGGTCTCAACCATTTTTCAACAGAAGGAGTACCTTCATTTCAGATTTCCTCTAGAAAGCAGGCCTAATCCCCTTCCTGTTAAAGCTGATGTTTTGCTTTGTTTATTGGCAGGTTACCCCAACCATTCTCTTAGACAAGAACTTTTTGATGGATTTTCTCATGGTTTTTCATTAAAGGATAGAGCAGCACCTTATAGAATTGTATTAACCTATGGTCCATTAAAGACAAAGAAAAGGAGTTGAGACTACTTCTTCAGAAGGAGATTGTGATGAACAGAGTTTTAGCCCTTTTTTCTACTCCTCTGGTCCCCCACTTTCAAATTTCTCATTTGGGTTCAGTACCTAAAAAGACCTCCAGGCAGTTCAGACTCATTCTTCACTTGTTTTACCCTGGCAGTTCAGTCAATGACAGTATCAGTAGGGAAGAAGCACAGGTGCAATATGCCACTCTAACAGATATCACAGATATCATTAAAAAAACTGGAGATCCATGGTAGGCTGATACTGAGTCAGCATTTTGTTTAATTTCAATTCATTCAGCTGACTGGGGGTTGCTGGGGATGAAGGCTGAGGGAGACATATTCATGGATACAGCCATGGCCATGTGATATTTTGTGGCTTGTACTACTTTCAAAAAATTTAGTTCTGCATTACATTGGGTTTGGCAGCAAAGGGCTCCGGAACAGACAACAGTCCACTATTTGGATGATTGTTTATTCATAGGCGAGTGTAGAACAGGTGTATTGATGGCTCTTAGAACCTTTGTTGAACTGTCTCGAGAACGGGGTGTCCCAGTGGTAGAAGGCAAAATGGAGGACCCTGTCAGAACATTGTGTTTCTTAGGCCTCAAAATTGATGTTTCTGCATCTGTCTTCAGACTTCTCTTGGAAAGGTACAAAAGCTTAAAGAGGCAATTTGTCAGTTTTTGGATATTAAAAAGGTGAGAGTATCTTGGGTCATGGAGCTTTTGGACCTCCTCAATTTCACGTGTTGGGCTATTGTCCCAGGTAAGCCCTTTGTCAGTAGTTTGGCCCACCTTCTAAGAGTGGGGCAACAGAAGCATCACCTGCTCAGAGTGACAAGGAGGGGTAAAGGTGGATTTGGTTTTTTGGAAGTACTTTCTGGCTCACCATAATTGTAGTGTTTTTTTGAAGAAGATTAGCTTTCATTAGTGCAGGTTCAGTTGTTCAGTGGTGCGGCAGGGGCACTGGGAATTGGCACCTACTGTCAAAGCAAATTATTTTACTACCCTGGTTTTCATCGTGAGGCAATCAGATTAGAAGTGGCATTACCTTTCTTGAGCTTATGCCGATTTGGGTGGCACTGGTGTCTGGGCTGATATTTTGGGGATAGGAAAGTGTTTTTTTCTTTGTGTCATCTTTTCAGTAGTGCATGTCTTGAACAATTTGTTGTCTAGTGCTTCTAGAGTTCAGTCTTTGCTTAGGAAATTCATGTTACAGATTTTGAGAATTAATCTGTCATTTAAAGCTCTTTTTGTTTTGGGCTAATTTAATATATTAGCAGATTGCCTGTCTCTTTTACACATCAAGAAGTTCAGGGAACTGGATCGAGAGGCATGTAAAGATCCTCTTCTGGACTCCATTTGGTTTATTGGCTAAGAGTAGTCTCCTACTTAATTTTGCAGTCATGAGCAACCAGCACCAATAGGTCTTATGGATCCTCTATTGTGGCCTTTTTGAAATTTGTTAAGAAACTACCTGCAGGTAGCAGGACTTGAGCCCCCTTTCTTATTTGCTGTTTTTTTTTTTTGGTTTCCAGGTGCTGCCAAAATGAACCTGTTAAGACCATTTGAATCCACCTGGCAGCCCTCAGTTTTTGGGCTAAGATATTGGGTCTCCTGGATTTCAACAAAGAGTGGTAGATGGTTAGATCGGTCAGTGGTTGGGGTAAACCTTGGGTAGGATCTCCAGTGGTGATAGGCCCTTTGACCTAAACACATCTGGATCATTATTCAAGGTATTCATAGCATCATGTCCTGTGTCTTACTTTATGCCATCTATATCACTATGGCTGCTTGGATTTATTGGAGGGCTTTTAGATTTGGGGACTTGTTGCCTACACTTATGTGAGAAGATGTGTATATTTTTAACAGTTCTCTGTTGGTGTGGCTGTATAAATCTAAGACAAACCTGTCGGATTTAGATGCCTGGTTACGTTTAGGTCTATTTCCATTCCTTTGTAATGACCTGTACATTGGGGTTGGATTCTGCCTCAGTTCCTTGTCCTTATCTCTCCTGCTACATTGGAGTTTCTAGACAGGCACCAATAGGTCCATCACTCCCTGGATGTTTAGTGCAATTCTGCACAAAGATCTCCAGGTCTAGAATGTGAATGGCTTAGGCATTTCCCTGCATTCCTTTTGTATTGGAAGCACCTCTGATTTAACTAGAGGGGCTCAGTCTATTGTGTAATTAAGAGGGCTGGTATTGATCTTTTGATATTTTTTTGAGTTATGTAAGATAATTACATTATGTCTTTTATGTTGCAGGTATAATTCAAGTAGTCATTTTGGGACATTTTTACATTTCCGGGCTAGTTAGACAGCAGCTATTTGGAAGTGATTTGGAAAAGTTTCTCAGGCCTAAGGTGTTTTTATCTTTTGTCTTGTTTGAAGGATCTGATTCATGTGACTGGAATACCTCAGGCAATTGTTTTGTACCTTGGAGGTAATTATGTGGACTGTCTGCCAAAGAGGCGACTTTTAGCAGAAATTTTAGAATGTGATAGCGCACAAAAAGTACATGGCCAGGGGCCATTGTCTTTTTGGTCAGTTATGAATCAAAGAGTGTCCTGGCCATATGCTAATTAGTTATGAATCAAAAACTGTGCTGGCCTTATTCTGTTCCTCTTAGAATTTTGGAAAGGTCTCTGAAGTTTTTAAACGATTGACTTTGTCGGGCAGCCCTGACTTAGGTTGCCATGTTTTTGAGCATTGGGGCTTGCAAGACAGAGATCCTATTTTGTTTGTTTTGGATGGTTCATCTGCCTGATCTGAGAATTGCCCTGCTCAATTTGGACTTTTTTTGGGTGTACAGGATATTTTGTCATGGGCATGAAGGCAGTGTAAACCTTGGATCTAGATGATTGTCATTGTTGAAGTGATACTCCAACCCCATTTGCAAAAATAGGAAAAGGGGTTGTGGATGGATGGGTGAATATTATTAGTATTGTTTTTTAATTTATTTGCTTAGCATATTGCGATACCAGGAAAGGGGGGAACAGGCTTCCCCTGGTGGGCTATGGAGGTGGGATTTATCCCTCCTCCTTGTTTTCCACATTACTTTCCTGGGTACAAAAAGGACATCAATATGTTTATTGTAGAGCATAATGGGGTGTTTCTGTTTGGGGAATACATGGATAAGAAGTATGGTGTTTTTAATGTGCTAAAGTGGACAGATTTTTTATGTCACCTGATCATGCTTGGTTTCATGGTGTTGGAACTTTTATGTCACCCGATCGTGCTTGGTTTCATGGTGTTGGAAGATTCATGGCATGCTCATTGTGCTGCAATTATTCATTATGGCTGTTTCAATAAAGAATGTTGCAAAGTCAATCCGGCATGTGTTTTTTTTTAGTGGATCTGGGACAATTGCCTTTCACAGCATGGAAGATATTGTCCCAGAGCTTCATCATTTATGATGTGTCCAGGCTTTAAATCTGACCCACTCACTACATGCTTTGCATTTTGTGGTGAATGGTGGATTAATCCTCTCCGTCCCTCTTATCCATTTCTGCTGGGTTATGGAGGTGGGTTTTAACCCTCCTTGTTTACCCCCTTCTTTCCTGGGCATAAAAGGGGCTTCTATATATTTATTGTAAAGTATAAATTGATCTTCTCATGCTATATATAATGCAAACATACTTTGTTTTGATGATAATGGAAAATATTCGCAAATGTCCTCCTTTATTCTGTTGTTACATTTAATGGAATAGGATAATTAATTTAGGACTGTTTAACATAATAAACATTTCATTAATTATTAATAGGTCATTTGGTGATACAGATATAAACAATTACTCTTAAGTTTGTCTTGTTTATGTAAATAGTTTGGACTCTCATTTTATATTATCAAGGCTATATACTTATCTAAAAAATCAAGATACAGTAATCTGTTTATAAGAAATGCAGTTACCAGCAAAATAATAGCTTAAGTGAAAAGAATCTTACTTTGCCTTATGCTCAGTATAATACACGTTAATTAAAATCTAAGAAATGGCACTGCCTATGTTGATACTGAGTGATTGAAGAAAAGAAATTTAGAGGATTACTCTAAGACCAGAAAATTGGCCTACATTGTGTTTGTCACTGTGAGATGACCTGTTATAACAGGAAGCAAAAAGAAAAGACAGGTTACCTGGAAGCTGTTAGGGAAACAACCTACTAGGATATTGAACAATGCGGAGTTTTATCCTGATTAGAGAAATTCTGAACTGTCTTATTACAGGTTCACAGTCAAGTACTAGGCTAGCTGCCACTGTTGGACATTTTAAGCCTAGACATTTTCCATTTTTCTACTTGAATTAACCTATCTCATTTGGTTAGAGACTGGCCTCACACATCCCATGGTCGATAATTATATATTACCCCTAATGAAAAAAACTGGGGATATGCCATAGTAATATGAGGGGATCAATGCACAAAATAATCCATTTAAGAGCTGCTTCTGTCAATTAAGTAGTGCAGGGGACAGGTCTGGAATACATTTTCTGTTTATCATTCATAGACTCAGGTTTTGCTTGAATATGGGCAGGACTGAACTTTGTTTTATTTGAATGTGGAGTTTATTCCAGAGTAGCAATATCCTCTATGAGATAAACAAATCCTTCCAAACCATTCCATTGATGTTGTAGAAAATGTTTAGATCCCTAGACTAAGTATTTCTTCTGAAATATGATTTGCTAATGTGTAGTAAATCAGTCCATCAGTATTGGGTCAAAGTATACCTTATATGCCAGACACAGGTCTCCTCTTTGCACTCTGCAAAATACGAAGTATAGTCACAAGGTTTTGAGTCTTTACATGTAGGATATGTTGTTTAGGCCTTGTATCCTTTTAGTAAGATATCTCTATGGATAGATACATGCCAAAGGGGGCATTATATTCAATGATTGGCCTAATGAGGGCTATGTAAAGGGGGACAGTGATATCCCTAGACCTAGACACAATCCCTTTGTTTATAAGTTGTGCAGTATAGAAGGACTTTCTTACAGCAATTGACACACGTTGGTCAAAAGTTAGATCATTTTCTGCATAAGTTCTTAAATTCCAAACAACTGGGTCAACTCTTAGGGACATATTATTAATATGGTAGTTCCTTGGGATGGATTACTTCCCAAAGGATACAATAACTTACTTTTTAGGTTCATAGGTGTATACTAGGCTAATGACTGCTAGACACTTTATAAGCCTAGCCATGCAACCCAAATATGACCCACAAATTTGATTTAAATAGGTGCTGATTTACTGACTGCCTCTGTGCATCAGAGCCTTAGGAGCCAAACCAGGAGTGAAGTTCCGATTACCCATTCATTTGTCCAAGTTGCAGTTAAATAGGGATAGGGAGGAACTCTGCTTCACATGGATGAAGAGCGTTTTCCATAGAATGGAAATTATCTGATAAGCATATCTGTCTCTCCAGTATGCTCTAGTTATGTTGCAAGCAACATTTAGGTATTTTAATCTGGTAGTTCTGATTCTGTTTGTTTTGCAGATGTGCAAAGGTTCAACAAAACAGGGTCCAGTGACGCCTTGTATGCCAGGCAAAGATCACCTCTCATAAGTCTGTATGATACTAAGTAAAGAAACAGGGCTTTGTAGCAATCAATGTAGGACATTATATGTACTCCCTTTTTGTAAGCAACTTTTGCTGCATGTGTCTGGTCAGGCACATACAGAAGCAGCCACTATACTTTAAGATGGGTCTGTTAAGGGCTGAGTACAGTGGTATGATGACCTCTCTGAACCTAGATGCAATGCCCTTGCTTATAAGTTAAGCAACACAAAAGGATTTTCTTACTAACTTGGACACATATTGGTCCAAGCCTAGTTTATTATCTGCGTGAGCTCCCAGATGCCTGACTAGTGAATCTACGTTTATGGGTATTTTATTGATGATGTAGTTACCTGGGCTGGTGGACTTCCCAAAAGGTACTATAATTAATTTCTTGGTATTGAGTTTTAAGCCATGGCTTTGTCACCAATCATTTGTTTGCATTAGCCCTTCTAAAGGATGTTCTCATCTTTGGGAGATTCAATGACTGTTTCCAGTTTTCAGTCATCTGTGAACTTAGTTACTGTCTGGCCTTTGACATTGGCTTTGATATCCAAGAAGTAGATGTCAAAGAGGAGTTAGCCCAGCAAAGAACCCTGGGAGTTTCCATTGGTGACTGGCCTCTTAATGGAGGTGGCCTCACCAATTCTAACAGCTCACTATCCAGAGTGCTATAAAGGATGTATACCTAATTCCATAAATTTGTTGACAATGTCTAAGTGTGTTATTGTATCAAATGCTTTAGCCAGATCTAGGTAGGCAGTATGCACCATTTTCTCTTCGTCCATTGCCTTAGTGACATTTTCAAACAAGAACACCGGATTCAGTAAGCATAATCTTCCTTTGACAAAGCCAAGCTGGAAAGGATCCCGTGTCAGGACGTCTCCTAAATCCTTGTTGATTATATCCATAATAATTCTTTCTGTGGCTTTGCAAATAAGATAAATGGGTCTGTAGTTTCCAGGATTTGTAGTTTCCAGGATATCCCTTGTGAGGGGGATGACCATCACAGTTCTCTATTCATGTGGCACAAAGCCTATTTTAAGACTATAGTTAAATAATGACTTCAGGGGTCCTAATAAGTCATATTTTAGATTATTCAAGAGGCATCCTGAGATGTTATTAGAGCCCATTGAGGCCAAGTTCTTGGATTCAGCTATTGCAGCCAGTACATGGTCCCTACTTATAGTTAGAGAGGTTAAGTTTGAGAGTTTTTTTGAGGGGATGGTTGGGGGTGAGATGGAGTAAAGTTGGAAATTAATTTGTCTGCTAATACGTTTGCTATATTGCTAGGCTTGGTGAATGTGGTAGCATGAACCACCATTTCAGCACATTACTGTGTGCTGCCTGTGAGGTTTCTGATATAATTGTAGAAGTTCTTATGGTTATTTTTCACCGAAAGGCTAACTTAACCTCAAAGTTGGGTTTTTTGACCTAATTAGCCCTCTTTGTTGCTTATTTACTTTGATGAGAGAGTATCTATCTTTATGGGAATTACCCTTCCTGATTTTTGTCATAGTATTTTTTTTCCTTTTGTTGTATGTCTTGTTTAATTTGCGATACCCCCAGGGCAGTTTGTTTTTGCAGCTAGTGCTGGGTTTACTTCTGTAGGTACAGCAGCATATATGCAGCCATTGACATAGCTGTGCAGAGTTTCTGGGAGCAATTCAGCATCAACTGCTGTGCTGTCTGGGATTGAAGGGACAATGAATTTTGACAAACCACCACTTAATAAAATATAATTTGCCTTAAAATAGTTCCTAACTCTTACTGGTTTTAATGGGATTATGGAGTTGATTTTATTTCACAGGAGACAATTTATGGTTGATCCTTACCAGGAAGAATGAGACATTGGGGGGGGGGGTGCAGCTTTCTTCCATAATTGTAAGCACAAGGTCCAGCATGTTGGAACCTCTGTTGGACGTATTCACAATTTGGTCAAGAATGTTTGTATTTTCAAAGTCTAGAAATCTCTGTGGCTGTAGATTTGAGGACATGTATGATTCCAAGACTATAAAGGGTTTATTAAAGTCTGCCATGAGTAGGGTGATAGGTTGGATAGTATGTGTCTCCAGTAGGTCCAAGTATGCACTATGAGCTTCTTGGGACATTGAGTGTGACCTATAGCTGAATAAGATATGGTACAGAATTTGTTTATGCTGATTTGCATATGGAGGAATATGTCCTGTTTGACCACCCTAGAAGTATGCATGATATTGATGTTGTAATGATGTGAGGTATTGCCAACTATGCCAGAAGTTGGGCAATGGATGTGCAACATATGCCAGCATAGCTAGCTGGAGTTTTGTAAAGAATTATATGTCATTTGTATATCAAACTGATTTGTACAGGTGCTTGCATTAAAAATGTATTTCCAAAGTTACTTGTGCAAAAAAAGTACCATAAGTGGGCCTGCTGGACACACCTGTATGTCAAACTGTATTGTAACTGTTGAAATGAATATATTGTAACAGAGGATACTGAAAGAGGTTAGTGTCAGTCCATCTAGCTTTGAAAAATAGTGTGAAATTAAATTACCTGGTTTAGGCCATAAAGGTTGTATCTTACAGTTCTGACTGCAACCAGAGACAACATGTCTGTGAAAACCAGGATTAGTAATCCTACTGTATTGTCCTTAGGGGTGAACTAATTGCTGCCCTGGAAGGGTGGAAGTTTTTAAAATGGTCTTATAGCTTTCAGATGCTATAACACATCTTAGCAAAACTCTGTGTGTGTCTGTATTATGACACATATCTGCTAGATTCTAGTTCAGTTGGTAGTTAAGGGGGTAGTTTGGGAACCAGAAGTCAGATGACCAGATGTACGTGATGTCATTCTGTAATGATGCTTTAATACTAGATGAGACAGAAGTCTCAGGGTAGTCTATTTTTGAAACTTGACAGAAAAGGGTCACTTACCCACTTCATCTTGCTTTGCTCTAGTAAGTGAACAAGGGGACAGTAATTCTTTAGATCAGTCAAGAAAATATAGTGAGATTACTTAAGCATTGATTTTTATATCTGTGTGAATCATTCCATTGGTGTTATTTTTAATATTTCCTGTGACTGAAACTCTGTTTTTTTATTATAACTACATATTTCATATTTTCATGTTCTTTTATTATTAAATATATTTAAACTTTGTATTGTGGCTGGTATTTTAGAGAATATTTTAACCTTTGAGAGTACTTATATTTATTTGGTGACACTGCGGCCACTCCTGAAAGCCTTGCTGCATTGGTCAAACACTTCCATTTGTAATGCTATTAATTTTACTCAGTATAATTTGGTACGCTTGTAAGACCCTTAGAGTAGCTGAATTTGGAGTATTCTGGTGGCAGTATCTACCTTATAATCTGGGCAGCCTTTCCCAGGTGTGTGTGTGTGTGTGTGTGTGTGTGTGTGTGTGTGTGTGTGTGTGTGTGTGTGTGTGTGTGTGGGTGCGTGGGTGCGTGCGTGTGTGTGTGTGTGTGTGTGTGTGTGTGTGTGTGTGTGTGTGTGTGTGTGTGTGTGTGTGTATGTGTGTGTGAAACTCAAAACTCAGACACAGTGTGTGTGTCAGCTATTTGGAGCATGGACACAGAGCACTGGTTTCACAGAGATGTTGGTGGAAGACATGGCTTGGAAAATTCAGCTGAGGACTCAACGCTACAGCTGTTGACAGTGTGGGGTCTTATTTGGGGCCTGGTGAGAGAGAGAGGGAAACCCAGCCCTAGGACAGGAGTGTGTTCCTTCTGTGCTCTTAAGGGAAGTTGTGCTTGGTGCAGAGAGCTACATCTGGAAATACTGTATGTATCTATTTATGTTCAAAGTGAATATCTCCTCACCAGTGCCTGTGGTGAGGACTAAAGGCCCTTGATCACTGGCCAAGTAGAGGGATGTCATGGATGTATATTGAGACACTTCCTCTTTTAACCCTTGTCCTTGCAGCTTCTGATCTAAAAGTATAGAAGGCACTCAAACATTGTACTGCTGGGTACTCTCTGCTGCTTTAAACTATGCCTTAGTAACTGTACAGATATCTATATTCTCAGGTGCAAGGAGGGCTTGGAGGGAGAGTAGCTTTTTATTTAGGCTTTAGGAACTGACCAGTAACACCTTGGGGTTAATTTGAGTAAATTTGGACATGTTAGTTGGTTTGTCAGTTTGGCATTCCCTACAAAAGACACAGTGGGAGTAGATACAGTTTTAGCCAGTATTCAAAAGCCTAGTGGGGAAAAGAGCAGACCATTCTTGGTGCAACAATTTGATCTTTTAATTATGTCCTCTCAAGCTGACAAATATTGGAACCCCTGAGAATGACACCAGAAAGACAGCCAGTTGTTGAAATGAATCATATTTTGCTCATACTGTGGCATCATCCTCTATATGGAAATATGCTGCTCAGTTGTAGGCTTATACCAGACTGAGATGGGTCTATTTCTAAAGCCCGACTCTCACATAACCGATTTTCTAAATCCTGAGATGAAAATTATGAAAGTCAGAAACCCAAACGTCGAACGTTTACTAGGGTAAGTATACACTTGTCTAACATACCCTGTTCTCTCAGACTTGGTATATTTAGTTGAGGGGGAACACCCCCCCCTATATCGGGGGCTGTGGGGGGGCATAGCCCTCCACCTAGGTGGGTTTTGCATACCTTGCCATGAGTTTCATTCACAGTTGGCCACAGTGAGACACCTAGTCTGACAGCTCCATAATGTTTCTCTTCATACAGTCCAGGGAAGTAAATCTCAGGTCATTTACACCTACATGGACTATGATGGAATCATATGGACTATGTTGGAATCATATTGGTACCTGTGACATAATGACTTGAGTGTGTGCATTATTGGCAGATTCTGGCTCCAGATAAGCAACTAACAGTTATCTTATACATGTTCAAACTAGTTTGAGGGACATCAGTACATCTTACAATGGATGACTCTATGATGAGAGTCCTGGGATGTGTGTTTGCTTGCCTGACAGGCTTAGTGTTTAGGGCTACACTGAGAGTGACACTATGTGTGGTGTTAGGTGTTGTTTTTTCTGAGTGCCTTTGGGCTTGCTGAGGCATAGCTTAGACAATAGGTGATCTAGACAATCTTTGTTGTTTAGGAAGGTTGTTTTTAAGTGCAACAGCATACATTAGTCTATGTGTGCGTTGTGTGCTATGTGAGGTGGGTGTTGTGTGTGTGGTATCAACAACCTGATGTCCACTTATATGCAAATGTTTAGCCTCCAGTATCTTGAAGGTGCACCTCTCACATCCTGTGTGTCTGCTTCTTTGTGGATTAACTGTTTGTCAGTAAACATGAGACAGTTGCTACATTGTCTCAAGATGTCCATATCCAACAAGATGGCTACAGAGAAGATAGGGAATTGCGTATCCATACTGTCCAGTCTTTTTATTTGTGAACTACATGAGGTTGGTGTATTGGGGTTAGAAGGCTATTAAGGGTGCTAAGCTGGTGGAGAATAGAAAGGGTACATAACTGGTGCACTTTATGCCAAACAGTAAAGTAAAGTCTACTAACTTTAATATTTACACACTACTGAATTCTACTAAATCTTTAGGTTTTGCCATTTGACTCCCAAATAGCTGATCTAAGCTTGTAGGTACAGAATGTATTTGCGATATATTTCTGATTTACAAGATACAGTTATATGGACCATTCTACAGGGAAAAATTTACTTGCTAGGTGTTTGCTACTGTACAGAAAACTGCTAGCCCACACAAACATACTACATAACAAAATTTATAGCAGCAAAAAACAGAAAACTAACGGATGAGCCTTCTGGCCAATAAAATGACTAAGCTATGAATCCTTTTAAATATTTCCCACCTCAAATAGACCAGTCAAACACTTCCTGATACAAATGAATAGACCCAGTCCTGCTAATGTAAAAACACAGTTGAAGAGACCCACAAGCACAATGCTACCACAAAGCACTTAAACAACTAGCTGAAAATCCCTTGCTAAAGGAAATTTCAAGACAGTTTTATAGCTGTAACAGTGAGAAAATGAGCATTTTCTTTTAAAAAATAAAATTAGTAAAATGCACATATAAAAGCAGGAAATAGTAGTGATCACTCCAAATAACTTATTTGCGATTTAGCAATCAATGGTAATTTGACTTTTCCTGGATGGCACTAGATACAAGTAAAACACTTCTGGAATGCAGGCTAAGACTTCAAGCATTTGATTAGCTCCTGGAAAATGAGGAGGAGGCAATAAATATAGTAAAGGGGATTTACTTAACAGGAATAATGGTTTGCTCGGTGGGCACTCAGTATCATGGATCTACATGAAATAATGGGTGGAAACAGTACATACATAGCGTATGCAACAGACAACAGCAATGAAAGAGGGAGATAAGGACATTGGTAATCAGATTATCATAATGGGTTGAGGTCAAAGGCACAGCCTTAAATGAAACAAGAACAGCAAATGGGTGGGAGGATTGGAAAGAAAAAAACAGGCTAGTAACTCAATAAATGCAATATTGGATCTCTTTCAAAAAGTTTAGCTTAATGTGTCAGTGGGGGAGAGGCAGACACAGATTTCAATTTTAAGCAGGTAAATAATAAACAGAATATAAAATTGTCTCACTATTGACCATCTGCTACATTTTAAGGCACCAGACAATGCAGAAATCTACTAGTAACACTGTTTATGGAAAAATGCAGTTATAAATGACTAAGGCTCAAAATCTGGCAGTAGTACGCAGTTCTGCCATAATTTTGAATTAAATTACAAGGCTATGGCCTAGCATGGTATAAAATACAAATACATTGCTTTTACAAATAATTCTACTTATGAAAATAAAAGTGCAGAATAATACAGAAACACAGTCTTCCCACAGCTGCTAATTAAAATACAAGACTAAGGTCTCAGGAAAAAAAAAACAAAAAAAATGCAAACAGATGAAACAGAGCAGAAAAGTAGAAAGTAGCGTTACCATACTGGTGACTGTATGTACAACTGAAATATTTAAGCAGAATTGAAATAATTAAAATAATTTAATTATTTTTACTTTCTGAAAAGCTGGCTTTGTATTAGAACAGTACCTTGCAGGATGAGCAGTAGCAAGTGTCACTTAAACCCTGCCCACCATCCAGCAATCAGTGACATCTTAAAAATGTAAGTAATATTCATACTGATGACAGCATGAATATTCATTGTCTATTCATAGTTTACCCTTTTCCTTCATGTAGTACGATCTTGGAGTTGGTATATTTAATTTGCAGGGTGTGTTGGGGTGCCGAGGGGAGCTTGCACCCCCCCCTGCAGAAATGAAAAAAGTAATTCTTGCAGGTATGCATGATGTCATACTGAAATCTGCATGGCTGTCAGTCATGCATCTTTTCTATTCTATTACATGCTCATTTCACCAGTCAGTCACTGAGACCATGCCCACTTCTGCATAGACAGGCCTGCGAGGTACTGTACTAATACAAAGCTGAAAAGCTAGTCACAGTACCACACTTTCCAACTCTTGGATAAAAGACATTGGGTAAAAGTAGCTCTGTGCTGAAGATAGATGGCTAGATAGAGAGCAATCCAATCAAATAAAGGCAATACTGAAGCTGTTTCAGAAACTTTAGCTTAACGTGCTAGTGGGGCAGATACAGAATGCAACATTAGGCAGGTAAAAATGTATAAAAGCACTGAAACACAAACTGATCCAGAGACAATTATACAATAGGTTAAGGCATCAAACTATGTAGGGATTTACCAATAGCATTATCTATGGAAGCAATGTAATAATAAATTACTAAGGCTTATAATCTGCCATGACTATGAATTAAACTACAAGACTGCGGCCCAGCAGGGTTTAAAATACAAACAGAGAGCTGTTGCAAGTAATTCTTATTTGTAGAAATAGAAGTGCAGAATAATGCAGATATACAATCTTCTCACAACTGCTAATTTTTGGCATTTGTTTCAGTTTGAACATTTGGAATCAGTTATTTATCTGGGACAAACCTTCCCAAATCATTTGGGGATTTAATGACTGTTTCTAACGTGCAGACATCTGCCAGAGCCTCTTGGTATTGACTTCAGAAAAGTAGATGCTAAACAGGAAAAGCCCCGGCACAGAACCAAGAGGGACTCTACTGGGGACTGGTCTCTATGTGCATGTAACTTCCCCTGTTTTGATTGCCTGCATCCTATCTGTGAGCCAGCTAGCAATATAGTGGGTAACATAGGTGTTTATTCCAAGTTTATTTATCTTTTCTACTATGCCTAAGTGAGGAATTGTGTCTAATGCTTTGGCCAGATTGAGATATATGTTGCGTGCAGTTTTGACTTCACCCATTGTTTTGGTGACCTTTTCCAAACAATCTACCAAGTTGAGTAAGCATGAACTGCCCTTGATGAATCCAAACTAAGACAGATCCAGTGTTCAGAGGTTGCCTGTGCCCTGATTGATTAGTTCAATGATTAGTATTTTCATGGCTTTGCATATGAGGCTTGTCATTATGTAAAATATTATTACAATATTACTACTACTACTAATAATAATATTACTTATTATTATTATTATTATTATTATTATTATTATTATTATTATTATTATTATTACAGAAAAGATTAACAATGCTGCTTATTACACTGGAGATTGTAACTTGCAGTGGCTGAGTTTCTTTTTACTCTCGATTTCCCAACAATCCTGAACGTCAAGGTCTATTTTCATTTTATTTAATTTTATTTTAAAATCTGCAGTATCAATTCTGTCTTATTGTTGTGATTCTAGCATCCTAAAGTTAGGAATATTTGCTTTTGTTTGTGTAATAAACCTGCACTTAAACTTGAAGATGTGGTTTTGTGGCTGACATGACTTATGAAACACAAAGACTTTTTACCAAGTATACGTATAATTATCACAATCTGATTATATTTGCCTTCATTGAACATCCTTTACATATAACCACATTATATTGGCTCAAAACAATGAACAAATGGTACATCAAAATTAAGAAAAAAAAAACCCAGATAATAATATTTTTCGAGAGATGATAAGTTTCCCCTCTCCCCCTCCCACATTGTGTTGTATGTCAGCCAAGCCACTGGTATATTAAATATACCATCTCTGAAAATGAACAATAGTGTTGACAAAGAAAATTTCCTTCTCCATTGTTCAATAATCCCCGCATATAAATACTGAATACATGAAGTAAGCAATAGATGCAATGGGAATTTGATCAAATAGATGCAAATTTGCATTTTGAAGATCAAAATCAGTGCAAACACAACTGTACCTATGTGTGAGTGTGTATTGTAAAAATAGAATGGGGATTCTACTGGGAAATGTGTAGGAGACAGTTAAATCAGGCAGCAGTAGCAGAAATAGCATTACAAAAGCCAAGAGTAGTTAACAATTTTATTGTAGTACCTGGTAAAGAGGTAGAACAGAAACACTTTATGAGAAAATGCACTTGAAATAATAATCAGGGACTGTCCTTGAGAAGAAACGTATGAAGCTCCAATAATGTAAAACAGCTGCCTAGTTGTGCCTTTTTTAAGATCAGCAGAAAATGTGCATGGCAGAAGTTACTGGGTAAGAGACCAGTGGAGTCTAAACACTTTAGTGAAAGGAGAGAAAAATGAAGACCTGAAAACTTAGCTCAGAGAAAGACATTCTCTTCCTTTTTAATTTTGCCAAGTCTTTTGGGTTTCTAATATCATAGCAAGAATGGACCCTATTCCTAAGTCAGCATGTGATTAAAGTTCATATCAGTATTGTTTCAATCTTTGATGTTAGCCAAACAAAGAGCATCCACAATGTGCCCAAAACGTACTCCTTTTGCTGTTCATATGGAGTTATATGTATTGGTAATGTAGCTAAATATGACTGTAGTGTTTTTTTTAGACCAGTTGTGCCTACAACTACTGTAGGAACTGTTTGGGTATCTTTCTTTCACATTGTTCTCATTTCTGCCTGCAAATCCTGACTTTGTGTCTCTCTGTATGTGAGACACTGTAATCACCGAGTGCAGCAATTTAGATGATCAATGCCACTTTTGCCTCTTTTTCATGGACTACTCCTTTTCTTGCATCTATTTTTGAACTGTTGGTAGTTGGTGATCCCACATGATATAAACATCATAATTTCTACAATGCTTTGTGGTTTGTTTCTCAACTATTTCTGTATTGTAGTGTTTGCACAACACTCAGCATAAACCTCTTTACACATTATTGTGCCATTCAGTATACAGGACCTTTGCCATGAACATATCACACCACTACAAGATAGGTGACAGGTCCCAGTTCTTTTTTACAGAACCTGCATTTGTCTCTTTCTCCCAATGTTCAATGGACTTTGTAAATGAGCATGAATGTAGCCCACTCTCCTGAGCTGCTATTATAAACCTTTCATCTTCTGCTTTTATTTCACTTCTCCTTAACCATTCCTGTGTCAAATCCTGATCAACACAAGGTTGCTCAAAGAGGTTTCTGTACTTGCCACAACACATATGCCCTTTTCAAATTCTTTCCATCTCATCTGAACCTTCTTCTTATATTCTTTCTTTTGTTTCTTGGCACATTTAGTTGCTGTCTGACTTTTTTCCACCTTTAGTTTGATTTCTATTCATGCTTGACATGGAAATGCTTTTACTAAACTAAGCAGAGAAGTCTTCTTAGATGTCTTCTCCTCATATTTTAAAACTTTCACTATGTTTGAACCTGGTGAGGTCAGCAAATATGCATGCAGTCCCATGACTGCAGATCTGTACCTATAATCAGTTTTGTAAAGACCCATACCTCCTTTTCTTGTTTTCCTGTCCAAATGATCTAATGCCGTTTGTGGCCAGTCAGTCTACCCAAAACTGTAAGTTAGAGCATGAAGAGCAAATTGGTTTATAGCTTCGATTTTATTCCAAGATGTCAAGGCAATTTTCAGTATTAGTTTTAGTCTTCTAAATTATTCCTTACTGAGTTTTATTCATATTTGCTCACATTGTATTACCAATCTTTCATTAGTTTCAAAATATCCATACACTCTGTCCTGCTCAAGTTACTTTATATCACATTCCAGTAACAGTGATATTTTCTTGGTGCTGCACTTTTCTTGCGTTAAACCTTCCCTGGGATTCATGAAGCTTGTGCCATGCGCCAGAGTAGCGTCGGTGATCTAGTGCCAAATATGGCCATCGAGCGATTCAGGTAAGAGCTGTTTCCACGTGCACTATCAGCGTACGCCAGAGCTGCACAGCTCCCAGTGCATGTATGCTAATTATCCCATGCACAGCAGTGTAGCATGCAAATGAAGGTATATAGCAATTCATGAAGTTGTGCAGGTGTAGCGTAAGCATGTAGAAATGTAAACCAAACAAAACGGTTTACATGTTGTCAAACATAAACTCGGAGCCATGAAAGTGGACCAAACTTGCGTATTATAATGTTAATATATGCCAATGGCTAAATATATAGCCAATGGCATAAAACAACATGCACAACATATAAAAAATAACATTTAATTTCAAGGCCACACCAACGCAAAGTAAAACCGCAGTGCATTGGAGCTCAAACGGGCTCATAAGGAAAATATATTTAGATGTCATAAAACTGTAATGTAATGCAATTCATGATATCCCCATAATAGTCAATGGCACGCATGCTACACCACATCCATGGCACGAGGGTTGCTAAGGGTCTGTGACAGTGTTCCATGCAGTAACTAGGAATTAGCAGCCAATGTCATGCAAATGAGTCAAGTAATACTGAATCGCAAATGTTCTGCAAGTGTAAGGATGTACCACACTGCGTAGCATTACAACACCGAGGAGTGGCCTGGAGGTAAACATGACATCAAGAGAGGGGCGCTCCACCATAGCTGTAAGCACATTGGATCATTGCTAATCCATGTTGTGTGTTGCTAAGCAAAGCCGCAGGATAGGGGTGTGGAAGTAGTCATAGATTTGCTTAGCTGAGAGCACACAAGGTAACCGAAAGTTCATGTGAACGTGGATGAAAACGCGTATGAGACCCAATAAATGGATGTGTGCAGTGCGCACCACAGCTGAAGTAGGAAGGATACGGGAAGACAATAAGGAAATCCTGCAGCATGGTAATTGGAGTACAAATTAGTAATTAACACCTAGAAACTCACAGTGGGCCATGGACAACAGCTAACAAGGCTGCTAGCAGCTAACAGCAGAACAGGAAAGGGGAGGTGCTGTACAGCAAAGAAAAGAGAACTGTCACAGCAGAACAAAGCAAACTTGCTGTAGATCAGCTACATAACACATTTCACAACACAATCCTGGATTGTGGAAGCACAAAACAAGAAAGGCGGCAGCTGGATGCATGCCTGACAATGGGAGGTGAATCGGGTTGAAAATCGAAGTAAAGGACAATAGATGAATCCCGACAGACAAGTGTAAGTCAACACCAAAGGCACCACAATAGCAGTACCTGCTGTAAAACCAATAATTAAGATACCCTGCAGATGGAATAGCACAAACACACCCAATTACACCAGCATCATCCATTGCACAATAGTATAAAATATGAAAGCCCCACACATACACTTGTGTATTCCCAGGCACTCTGCACCATTGGTGTATACAGATGGGGAACTTTTAATATGTACATGTTAGGGGCTGCCATAGCTTTGATTCACCAGCATTTGTTGGAGACTGACTGTGGTGTGGAGGATGATGCTGACAACCATCTCAGGCACCGGAGGAGGAGACGAGTGTTCAGACCCAGGGTAACCTATCAGGGGGTACATGATCTGGAGATAGTAGAGTGTTACAGGGTGGACAGGAACATCATGCAGCAACTTGTTGAGCTGTGCCAGCCACACCTCAGAGCCGGAAGTAACAGAGGGGAACCCATCCCAGTGGACACAAAGGTATGTGTAAGCTTGAGAATACTAGCCACAGATACCTTCCAAAGGCCAACTGGGGATATCATGGGGATCTTACAGGCATCAGTATCCAGGGTACTCCACCATTTCCTGGATGCCATGTTACCACATGCTAATGAGCACATATACTTCCCCGAATGCAGGAGCAGCTGGCCAGCAATATGCATCTCTTCCATCATGTGGCGGACTACCTGGAGGTACTGGGTGCAATAGACTGCACGCACATACACATCAAGTCACCACCCTTGAGCAGGATAGCCACTACATAAACCGTAAGGGATTCCCTTCTATCAACTGCCAGGTCATGTGCAATGCCCAGGGCATTATCATGGATGTGTGTGCTGGCAGTCCTGGAAGCTATCATGACACCCACATTTGGCATGCCTCACAGCTGTATTAAGTATTTGCCAGGGGGGACATCCCATATGGCCACTTGGTGCGGGATGCTGGCTATGCACTGGAACCATGGATGATGACACCCATCAGAAATGCACACACAGCCATGCAAGAACGCCATAAGGAGGCACACGCAGAAATCAGAATTATCATAGAGTGCATGTTTGGGATGCTGAAATCACAGTTCTTTTGCTTGGACATATCTGCTGGAGCCTTGCAGTACTCTCCAGGAACATGTGTCCACATCTTCATAGTATGTGCCATGCTACACAATATGATCCTGTGGAAAGAGCTGCAGCAGGGACAGAATGGTGAAGGCCCTCACAGCCCAACACCATTGCCAAGGGACCCACAGGCACAGGGGGACTCAGACAACAAACACCCTGTGCTAGCCCCAGTAGGCAGACGGGGGCGTGCCCAGTATGCCCATGCCTTGGCAAAGAGGGAACGTATAGCACACACACTGACAGTGTAGGCACTCATGGACTGACACCCTTCTCCACCTGCACACACAGCAAACAGGGATGGCACACACACACGACAACCTGTAAATTGTCATGTATAGGTGGTCTACTGTGTGCATCTTACATAGGTAGCCCTCAACTATTGTACACACAACCACCATTGGCACAAGGTAAATCAATACCTGAACAGTATATTAAGATATCCGCATATGTCTATGCTGTATGTACAGGTTCATAGATACATAGGTAGGTACATGCCCAACCACCGAGGCCACTCATAAGCATAGACAAAACATGCTTGCTGTCGCCACCTCATTGATCAACTAACTGTCCCTCTGTGGAGCAGAGCCACTTGAGGGATCCCTGGGGTGTAGCTACTGTTCACCACCCACACTGCAAGGATCCCCCAGAGTGTCAGTGAGGGGTTTTGTATAATGTAATCAGGGATGTAGTTCCAAATAATGGGGAGTATCCCTGACAGGAATCTTCACAGATGTGTACATGTTACATAGTGTACCTTAAACACAGCTTGCATATATAGGTAATTCTCCACAGAATAATAAACATGTGGAACACACAATCGCTGAAATGTGCAATAATCACCCTTACACTACCAGTGCCTGCTCTGAGAGGTAAGATATCACTGCCAGGATTAGAAAAAGCAACCATGTACACATTCATCACAATAACATACCACTAAGCTACCTGAAATGTACCAATGGCAGTCGTGTATACTGACAGGATAAAACACAAAAGGTAGGAATGTGTTGAAATAGGATAAACCGGCATGTACACAATGAAAGGTGTATGTTTATATATATATATATATATATATATATATATATATATATATATATATATATATATATATATATATATATAGAGAGAGAGAGAGAAAGAGAGAGAGAGAGAGAGAGAGAGAGAGAGAGAGAGAGAGAGATATGTCAATATATGGGGATATACATATATATGTAGATATATAGATAGGTTAACAACATCTACATAACCATGGAAGTACATATAAATGGGATACCTACCACATACCGACTGCTTTACATACCGACGCACGTAATCCCGAGGCTTAAGGTCCGAAAGAACACAGTACCGAAACACCAGATGCACGAGGTGTAATCTCACGATGTTAATGGACAGTTAGTCAGTGCTTCTGGTGTTGCTTTTTGGATAGATCGTTGTGTGTATGTGTGTTTCTTAGGGCTGTAGTGTGTGTAAGTGTGTGTTCTGTGTGTGGTGTGTGTTCTTGGAGGATTGTAATGTGTGGTTGTGGGTTAGTTTTGTGCGTTTGTTTGCGCGACCTAGGATGTAGAATATTAAAGTAGGGGGTGTTGTGGGAGGCACAGACACCTACATGGGCGGTGTAGGGGGGGCTTGTCCACCTGCTCGTACGTAGTGTAGGATGGTTTGTTTGGATGTGTTGGATAGCAGTGTCTGTGTGTGCATGTGTGTGTTCCATGTTCATGTTACCTTCATGAGTTACTGTCAATGTCGTTAATGTGGGGTATGGGAGTCTGTTCCTGGGACTGTGTTTGTCGGAACATTGTGGTTTCAGGATTCCGTAGGTCTCCCGTATACAGCGGTTGAAGTGTTCACATATGTGTATAACATAGACCATAGCAATCACACAATCTGCCACTACCAACCTTTATGAACAAAGGATATGGAGAGTATATGCCTATACACCATTACAAATATGTGCTATGGACATGAGCCAATGATAGTGTTACCACCTGTTCCACTTTGCGAGGTACACTCTCTCTTTGGGCAGTTGTGTCCTGACCAAATATATTAAACGTGGCAAATGTCCTGGGATTGTAGGACATAATTATGTCCCATATGTACTGTAATAGTTGCATACAATAGTTATTTCTGTATCTAAAGTACCTACATGGTACAGGAAATAGGATAAGCTACTAAACTGCTACAAGAATACCCCTCCTGACTTAACTCCTCTATAAACTCTCAGGAGTTTGAGAGTTATTATCTAAGAATTGGGCTTTTGCCAGTTAAGTTTGTTCTGTCTGTATCCTGTCTTACTGTTACGTCTTTTATATAGTCTAATATAGTAGTATATAGTATAAGTTTATTTCCTATTATTAGTATTTGTTTAGTATTTGAACCATTTTTTTTTTCTTTTTTTTCTACCTTATATTTTGACTAATATTATGCCTAACATGATAAATTGTTGTGTATTTACCTGTACTGGAGCTTTTCTCCCCGGGCCTCTACTGAAAACGGATATTGTGTCCAGTTGGACTAGCCCGGTCAACAAATGTAAAATAATAATAAAAAGAATAAGCTTATAATTAGGCAAGACAGGAAAGTTCTATCCTTTGTACTGACCGTGGGTTTGTGTCGGCCTGTAAAATCAGATGTGTGTCCCAAAAAGGACCCACCATGGGCATATGAAAATATGGCAACCCTAGCCAAAGAGGGTCATTCACCAACACAGCTATGATGACTGCAAATACCTATGACAGAAATACACAGCTATCATGTCGCAACACGTTATTACATTCAGATGTATTACCGAAGGGATTCAAGGACTAACATCACCTGCATGCTATACAGGAACCACATAATAGTGACTTAATGAATCAGCCTGAAAATGCCATTGTATTAGTCCACAAAAGGATAGGTGTTCAAATAGGGAAGGAACCCTCACGCACATAGCGATTATGTATAAAAGCAGCTCCTACACACCTGCATTTACTAAGCACACCCACCAACACCACCCCCACACCCAAACATATTACATTACAAACTGTAATATCACAAATCATTCACACACTGTACGACATCTGCAGAAGCCTTAACGTACCTTGTCAGAGACAACCTAACATGGCTCTATGTGAAATAGCTGCTGTTATACAATGGAACAGCTGCTGATGTAATAGGGTTTGTTTGCACTAATCCCATTTCAGAAGGTTGTGCATACACCGGATGTGTTAGCAATTAGTAAGTAACAGCACAGTATTCTACACTTATACACCAAATCAAGGATGTCTGGTGAGCATACTGTACACCACATAACAGTTCATGCATAGCCATATGGCCTTGAGCTGGCCAAACATCCTTGCCAGACTTAAACATCTTCAGAAGTATCAGGTACAAACAAACCCTGCATAAGTAGCACTGCTCTGAAATATAACAGCTGTACTCACATATAGAACTAAATCGTCTAGCCATTACACACAGTCTACAGGAGTCTTGAAGCTAATATATCTCTGTGTATCTCCATATATCTGTTAAAATATATCACAATAACACATCTATGCCGTCTCCCTCAAAGGTAAGTCAAACAGACAACGCCCAAAAGGAGTACTCACTTATACACCATTGTTGCCATGGTATTGGCTAATGGAGTAGCTGCTCAGCTGATGTGCATCCAATTAACTACTTTGGAACAGCAATTGGTGGACAGGATACCACATGTTACTGATATGTAACTAGAAAAGGATGTGTTATCACACATTCAAACCATCCATGTATACCAGCGGAACATTACAAAGAACATTGAAATACAAACCGAAAAGGATTGAATCAACTGTTAATGACACCTTGGTTACTAATAAGGTATGTAGAACAGTCAGTATGTCTGTGTATGTTGTACTATTCTGTAGCATTTAAATTGTAAGCAAGCCATATAGTGGAAACAGTTATCTTGTAGTGATGTATTGTTGAGCATAGTAAAGCTTGTAGTATTTGTGTGTACTGCTGTAGGTCACAAGGCAAACACCACATACACCACAAGGGATGCTATATAAGGGCTTTGAACAGAAATACTCCTCACCAGCCAATGTCAGTGGCAGGGCTGGTTCAACAAGTATGTGCTATAACAGGGGATAGTATATGTTGATATATTGGAACTGTAGCCATATGTATGGGTGTAATACAGACAATAACATGTGGATGGTTGGGCCACTGTGCAAGTATGTTTTGCATTGTGGGATATTGTGCCAATATATGTGTAATGTACAGCATTGTAGGCAGATATGTATTGCAAGCTAAATAGCATTACTGTAATGGCAGGCAAACATTAGTTATGTCAATTGGCAATTACAATACACAATAACAGGATACATATGTCTTTTAGTAAGCCAAGAGTTTATCAGCATGATAGCAAAGTAAAATGGAAGAGCTATTTAACTATCCATGCACATAAGACATGTAATATGTGCAAAGGTAGGTACTAGGCTGTCTTACCAAGGGTATCTGTAAGCCTAGCTAGCGTGTGTTGTCTTTTGCCACCCCCATAGTTTGGTTCCCTGTGCCTCTGAAAGGCAGAGCCAATAGTTCCATGTGCCTCTGTCCAGCAGAGCCACTGCAGTAATCCCCGGGGTACATGTCTGTCACCCCTCCACACGTCAAGGTTTCCCTTGAAGAGTGCTCATGAGAGGCCCTGCCTGATATACATTGGAATCACGTTCCAAAGCATAGGGAGTGTCTGGGTCAGGAATCTATCTGTCCAGCAAGTCCTACTAATCGGTGTGGTTAGGTGTATATCCCTAGAGCATGTGGCTCTCAGGGGCTTCTGTTTAGGTGGAGCATATCCAGCAATACAGGGTTGGACATGGGTCTTGTATGTTAAGCAGAGATCACCTGTGAGTATGCGGTATGCAACTGAGTACAGCTGGAGCTTCGTAGGTTGGGATGCATAGGTCATCTGTTTGAGGTCAGTAATCCTCTTGGTGTGGTACAGGTGTGGTCTTCCAAGCTGTTGCAGTTGTCTTGTAAGGTATATCCCAAATGGGGTGTTATGTCCTTTAATGGGTCTGATATGACATGTGTAGAGTCACAATGGCCCCTCTGATCTGGATGCGAACCCATTAGAGATTAGGGGGGCCATGTAGAAGGATATTCCAACCACCTTGTCATTATGGTTATCGAAGGAGAGATTGCTATCTACTAGTGTTTCTGGATCCTGTATTACCTTTTCTGTATGTAGGGGACTAGCACCTATGTGGTAGTCCATGGGGTAATTAGTTATACCCAAAGGGGATGACTATGCACTTTTAGGCATTCAGCTTTATGCCATGATATTAACACCAGGTATCTGTCTCAGTGCGACCCTTCCAGAGGGTGTCTGCAACAGCTAGGGAAACAATTATGTCCCCTAGTTTGCAGTCATCTGCAAACCTTTTCAGCCAAAGCCCTCCTGCGCTTGTCTGTACATCAGAGAAGTATATGCCGAACATGAGGGGTCCTAGGACTAAGCCCTGGGGGACGGTAGTTGTAACTGGTATACAGTCGGACCTAGGGTATGCAACTCCCACTGTGTGGGTTTTGTCCGTGAGCCACTTTGCAAACAATCACATGACATAGGGGTTAATGTTCAGGCGGATGGGTATGTTGATAGTACCAGAAGGAGGAATGATGTTGAAAGCATACGAGAGATCTAGGTAGGCTGTGTGGACCTCCTTACCCTCATCTAATGTCTTGGTAACTGTCTCTAAGAAGTCCACAAGGTTTAGGAGGCATGGTCCGGCCTTAACAATGCCAAACAGGGAGGGGTCAAAGGTTGGGAGGTACCCAATGTCTCTGTGACAGTGATCCATGAAGTGCACCATAGCCTTGTAGACCAGGCTAGTCAGGCCTATAAGGAAATAAGTCCCATGGTCCATTGTGGCGCTACCTTTGTGGAGTGGGATAACTGTTGCTGTGCATCATTCATGGGGCACTATGCCCGATGTGAGGCAATTATTGAACATGGTGCGTAGGTAAGGAGAGAGTATGATACAAAGTTCATGTAAAACGCAGCCTGGAATGTTGTCCGGTCCCATGGATGCAGTGATATTGCCTTTAGAGTGTGCAGCTTTGAGAGGGATCTACCAGGATGTTGCCAATATCAATTGTTTCTGTAATGTTCATGCCTTTGTGCTGTAACTCAGAGCAGATCTGGTTGTTGACATCAAGATATGTGACATAGCTATAGAATGCTTTGTGGTTATTGTTCATATTAGTTGTGTTATAGTTTTCGTAGCTAGCTTTGGAGGATCTTATAAGGGATCTCACCTTCTTACTGAGGCTGGCCAGGGATCTCCTCCACGCATGGTATTGTACTCTCGTTTGCAACAGTGTCTTCCTCCTGTAGGACAATATGTTTATGGCAGAGGACCACCAGATTGGTTTAGTTAATTATGAGTATAGCGTCCTGGTTCTGTTTGGGATAGCACAAGCCATGCACTCCTGTAAGTGCTTATAGAGTGCATTTGTGTAGGATTCAGCAGTTGTAACAGTACTGTCCATCTGCATGGGTGTCATGATGTCCACCACGTCTGTCTTAAGAAGCATGTAGTTGACCTTGTAGACATATTATACTGTGGTTCCCTTAATGGGGGGAAGGTGCAGGATGTGGATATCAACAGTGTCCAGCACCTGGTCTGATCAGACCAACGGGGAGTTGGCTTCACGTGTGGAGCACCAGTCACTCATGTTGGTAATGACTAGGTCTAGGATATTGTTGCCCCTGGTGGGTGTGTGGATATGTTGAGTCAGGGCATTGGTGTTTATGAATTCCAGAAATCGTTGATCTAATGTGTTGGTACATGAGTAGTTTTCCCAGTTAATGGTGGGGTAGATTCAGTGAGGCTTATGTGATGAGTGTGGTGTTGTGCGACTGTGTACCTTCTCCACATGACAGTCAGGGTCAGGCTTGGTTGGAGAGACCTTTACCTTCTGTTTGACTAGATGAGTGCATCTGTCCCAGGATGTAGTGCTGGGTGGTAGGCGGAGAGGCTTGTCTGTGTACATGAGGCAATGTGTACATTGCCTCAAGATGTCCAGATTCATCAGATAGGCAGGTGAGAACACTGGCAGTTGACTCTTGGACATGCATGAATATAGAACTACATTCACCTAGATAAGTGAGGAAAGTGAGTACAAGAGCTACATTACTCTATGCAAGTGAGAAAAGTATGTACAAAACCTGTTCAGCCTTACCTGTAGATGATGTGGAAGACTGAGTGCTTATAGTAATTATTAGCTTGCGTAGTGTTTACAAGTCCTGAACAATTGCTTAGCATGAATAAGCAATCCAGATAGGGTCTTGAATAATATAAACACATGCCCCCCTCCCCCAACAGGTACACAAGCATATATCCATGTACACCACAGGGCCCCTGTACCCACAACTATGCAGGTACAAGCTGCACTCAGTCTGCATGGGACCTGCCCACATCACAGGTTGTATCATTCACATATGGCAAAATAAGATGCTCTTCATGTACACATCATGTAAAACATAGCTCCATGTCAGGTTGTGTACACACTGAATGGTGCACACCAACAGGTATCACAACCCACAAAGGGTGAGACACCACTGATAAGGGAAGTACTGCACTACTACCCTGCTGAGTCTGGTCTGGAAGGCCATGAACCTTGATCACTTAAGTAATGTCAGCAGTACAGATGTAGATGACAGTATGGTTGATGTCACACTGCATATCATAACTTTGCCAGGTCATAGGACATCATCACCCATACTGTGTACCACCTACACTCGGTATACTAGATGTACATTCCTATGTCACAGGAGTGTTTTGCAACAGGACTGCTGGCAGAACCAACACTTCAGAAGCTGTCTGAATAATAAGTGATCATCACACCAGTGGCAGCTACAGTATGTCGGGGTTAATGAATTATATTCCCCCTCATTGTAGTCCATACCTCACAGACAAACAGAAGGCATCTGCCTATTGAGGTATGTGAATGACTATGACCTAGGAGCAATATATGACTCACATTGTCACCCCTATGTTAATAACCCTGTACCCATGAACTACCACCTAGGCAGCGGTCATCATAATGGACAATTGTGTGTGAGGGATGCAGCTGGGCAGTTGTCTTTCCTGTGAAAGCTACATCACCACACCTATCAGGGAGTTATATGTGGCAACCCTAATAATGATTGGGTGCCATTCATGAATATAGAGATAATTTTCCAGCCATACAGAACACTCAAGTGAGCCATATCAGATCACATATTTCCTTTAAGGGGTATTGGCCATGTGCAATGGCCTACACCAGCCTTCCCATTCCCTATCTCCACTATGTAGCATGATGCATACCCTGAATAAATCCATGTCCAACCCAGTGATGTCGGACATGCTACACGTACTCATCTTGATCTCGAACACATACTTCATGGACATCTACTTACCTTGTCCCATATACTTGACATAGTCCTGCCATACTATGCATTCCTGTCCATCAAAGCTGCGCATCGCTCCCATCTCAGACATGGTGTGATGACCGCATGGTAACGCATGGTATATGTATCATTAACCCTGTGGTTCAGTAATGTGGCACTGCTCCACCTGGCCCCACAGACCTGCCTGTCGGCTACTGCCAGGTAACCTTTCATCCTAGATGCATACATGGCCCATGGCATATAGCCCACTAGTTGATTTTGACTGTACATGCTATAGTTGATATCCATCCCTGCAAATACCATCTGGCTAGCCAGTGTCCCATGTGTATCACATGTGCAACACAGGTGATACATGGCAGGATGTTGAATCGCTGTACAGAGCCATGTAGATGTATATGGCAGAACACATACATGTAAAACCTTATGTGAGCATGTCTGCAGGGTCACAGGTCATGTCTGTTAAGGCAGTGTAAGTCATTATATGTGACATATACACTGCATCAAGGTCGACTGCATTAATGTGGACACATCCAGCCATGCATTAATGTGGACACATCCAGCCATGTCCTGATAGGTAGAAACAACAGTACAGGCAAACAGACATGCCCACATCAAGAAAGCAACCACATAGAGTATGAGCAATGTAATCTGGTGACACACACACACATATATGGTGATAATATCCACTCAACATTGAGTGTCACATGTGTGTGACACAAACACGTCAGTGTCATGTAGGTTTGCAAATACAACTATTTAAACTGAATTAATGCAATACACATATATGTTTAGCTGTAGCTCTGTATGTCTCTGAGGTACTGTGACCTGTCTCCATCATTATGTCTTCCAGGTATGCCGCGTGCAAGGCTTCCCCCTTTTACACACTTAGAGGATGACCCTCATCCCATACCTACTCGACAATCATGACATCCTGTTCAGCCATGTGCCACAGGATGCACAGCAGCGGGATGCTCTGTGGATGGAACTTCGCAGGAGGGTTAATGATGTGGGTGGCCACAACCGCACATACCAGCAGGTGCGCAGGCACTGTACTGACCTGATTAGATGGGCGAAACTGTGTGCAAATGCAATTGCCAGGGAACAAAGTGCAACAGGTGGTGGACCACCAACCCAGCCCTCACTCACATGTATTGAGGAGCTGCTGGCCAACCTTGGGACACCTGCAGAACCACATCCACAAGCCTTAGCTGATATTGTGGAGGTGGGTGTCTCTCAATCACTGAGCCTAGAGTTGCCTGATAAGTCAGTACTGCTCCTATAACAACTATATTCCATATAGCTGCATGTGTCACTGTACAATATGCAATGTAACATCATATGCAAGGCATGTATACACACATGCCGCATACTATAGTATGCTACTGTGTGTATGCACACATGTGCATACACCATAGTATAGTCTAATGTACTGGCGTATGTGTTATGCACATTGCTCCCTGTAACCTTTATACAGGGGTGGATTATGCTCATACTGCTGTGTTCCTCCTATTTAGGTACCTCTGGTGTTCCGCTGTGACAGCATCCCATTGCAGGTGAGATTGTAATTATTTATCAGGAACCGTAATGCACAAATCTATCTGCCATGTGGCCATTCACAACATGTACACATAATGTATGGTCCTGTCACAATATACAGGTCGGACCTGCAATGCATCACAATGACTATCCATGCGCAACACTTGCAAACTATGTGAATCATCTCACCGACATGAATCCTCACAAACTTTATTGCCAGATATGTTGACAGCTGTGCATACAATGGTGGAGGTGCTGTTCACTTTAGGAACATGCAACAGATCTGATCTACACATGTGGTGAATACAAACAGTACTACACAGCGGGCTGGAGTATGGCCATCACACAGGTTTCACCGGTGTGGATCATAGCCCTGCTATAAATGTCACACAGTGTGATGTGCTATCTTAACATGTCCATGACATCTATTGGCCTGGCTGCTACACTGCCTACCTAACTTGAAAACATATCCCACATACCACCCTTTATCTAAATAACCCTGTTGTCAGTGGAGCATATATGTCATATGGGACAACACAAACATGTGAAATAGATGCCCATCACAATAATTTGGACAACACATGTTCACACATTGCCATGGAGGATGGCCAGAGACATGGAGCAACACACACAGTAGACGTGCTGTGCTTGTGTGTACACCCTGTCGTACAATGGCTACACATGGTTCGGCCATGGCCTTTGCATAATGGTCATAATGTAGATGTGGAACACTAGACATCCTACAGGCCTGTGCACATCTTGTGTAGGCGTAACATTAATCCACCACATAAGATGCGTTGAACATCTTGAGGGTGTTGCAACATGACAGCAGTCACCTGTACAGTATCCACATCAGGCCACAGATACAGTACATTCCTGTTGCTGGTGATGGACATAAATGCCAAACTAGCTCCTTGTGTGTGTGTGTGTGTGTGTGTGTGTGTGTGTGTGTGTGTGTGTGTGTGTGTGTGGTACACATATGTCATGTGAGACATAGTGTACCGACATGTTCGCCATGTCTGCCCATAGTTGCTAGGCTGCAGCAATATGGTTGCAGATGTGCAGGGGTGTCATCAGTATAACCATCAGTGACCTGTGTCACAACTTCCATATCATGGTTTAGTGTGTATACACCTCAGTGACGTGGGTCACATTCCACAGTATATATGTATTGCATCTGAACACAGTCATGGCTATAAACCCTGTCTGTAACTCACACTGTATAGCATTAGAGACACCTCATGATTCCCTGCAATGGCCATGCACATCAGCTAAATTTGCAGTATATCTTTAGGGTGGACAGAAAACACTGAATTGGTACACCATTGCCCCACTGTTTATTTGACAGGACACCATTGTATTAAACATGTATGCATGTCATTGCACACGTCAGAAGATCACATGTCATACTACATGTGATTATCAAGGTCATATGCCACACATCAGGCAGGTGTATTGTTAACCTGTGCTAGTCTACATGGTGTAACACAGGGATGTATGCTAACCACTACTATGATTGTGCAATTTGCATGCCGTCTGCTATGATACATGCATGCTGTTGTGTGCAACCTAGTGATGTATGATAACTACCCCTATTATTGCCTCCACTGCATGCTGTCTGCCATATCACATGCATGTTGCATGCTTTCTGTCATATCACATGCGTGTGTGTGTGTGTGTGTGTGTGTGTGTGTGTGTGTGTGTGTGTGTGTGTGTGTGTGTGTGTCTATTGTATAGATTGTAATGTACAGTTCTTGTCTGCCCTCACAGGTGATGTAGGTGCATTACCCTCCTGCGTTACATCAGATGTTTGTGTCCCCAAAGACTCTAGCAGTGATGATGAATGTATGATTGGGACACAGGCAGAGTTGTCAGGGGCTAAAACTGTGCCATTGGTTGCCATTCCATCTATATCCACCTCATCCCCGCAAACAGATCCCATACCTGCACATACCCCATCACCAGTGGCCATAGAGGAAGGACAGTAGGCACGTGGTAGCTTGGAACATGAAAGTGTGGGGGCTATGGAAGGTGTGCCTGCACACCATGGTGTCAGCCAAACTACTGGTGGTGCCCCACACAGGCACGTGGCCAGTGCTGCTCATATGAGGACCTCTGACCAACATGCTCCTGCACGACAGAGCACAGCAGCTGGTGTCACCAGACGCATTTTTCAGACTGTAATGGAGGCACAGGCATGTGCTGAATGGTGCAACAGAGAAGATCAGAGGCTACAGAGGGCTGCTGTCCATTCTTTAAACAGCAGCATCCAGGCAATGGTAAATGCTCAACAGTAGATTGCTGATGCTTTGGATAAACGGTTGGGTGACATGGTTGGAGTCCTTGACCATGGCATGACAATCCGCAAGCGTGAGCTGTCTGTGTTGGAACACCTGGTAGGAGTGAGGCATCAGGCATGTGGATGTAGGCCTGCTACATCATTTGGGTCAGGTCTACGTGTACGAGCTACCTCACATGCCCGCCCGCATAGTGGCGGTAGCAGCAGCAGTGCATCTGGTGCTGTGCTGTCCACACTACTACACAGCAGGCCACGTGCACGTGGGCCAGGATGGTCCCAATAGAGACATGGCTCCAGTGGACTAGTGACATCAGACAGTACCCAATTTGCATCTCTGTCTGGTAGTGCCCATGTAACCCCTGGCAGGCACAGGTCACATATCCATGGTTGGACACCGTAAACTGTAAAACCATGCCTATACAGTCTGCAGCTGTCAATAATACCCCTGTGTAGGCCAGACACATGGGAGAACTGTGTGCAGACATACACGTACACACTGGACACGTATGTAGGGCATCGCAGCACACACATGCACAACATCCACACACACCCAGTTAGATCAAAGGCCCAAACCCACACACATGATGTCATCCAATGGTGCAGCCTAGGCCTCTGGCAAACATTAATACCCTGTGCATATGATGATGCCTGTGCCACATCCCTGACATCCACACCATCAGTGCAGGGACATGCTCATATGGTCTGATACACAGGGTGAACTGACTAGGATGATACATGTAGTTTACAAATGTTGAAGACTGTTGACAGGCAGCAGATATACCATGTAGTACAGGTGTACAATACTGTTAACAGTATGTGTCTTGTGTAACAATAGTGCAGCCTAGGCCTCAGGCAAACATTAACACCCTGTGCATATGATGATGCCTGTGCCACATCCCTGACATCCACACCATGGGTGCAGGGACATGCTCATATGGTCTGATGCACAGGGTGAACAGACTAGGATGATATGTGTTGTTTACAAATGTTGAGGACTGTTGACAGTGAGCAGATATACCATGTAGTAGAGGTGTACAATACTGTTAACAGTATGTGTCTTGTGTAACAACAGTGCAGCCTAGGCCTCCAGCAAACATTAACACCCTGTGCATATGATGATGCCTGTGCCGCATCCCTGACATCCACACCATCGGTGCAGACATGCTCATATGGTCTGATGCACAGGGTGAACAGACTAGAATGATATGTGTAGTTTACAAATGTTGAGGACTGTTGACAGTCAGCAGATATACCATGTAGTACAGGTGTATAATACTGTTAACAGTATGTGCCTTGTGTAACAACAGTAAATGCATGTTGGTCATGATGTTCTGCTGTCCTTCTTCAGGTCTAATTGCATGTGCCGGTGGATGTCAGCGATTGCAGTTAAGTGTCCCATATGTCAATATGGACTACTCACAGGTATGTATGAATATACCAGCATGCACCATGTAGCTGCCACATACCAGTGGGAATGCCCCACGTTACAAACACATCTACCGTTCCAAGAGCATGATAGCTGTGTATTAAGCTACTGTGGCCACAGATGTGACATTCATAAAGGGCGACATCACATGTACAGTTACATGGAGTAGTGAGGTAAGAGAGTGGTCTAGATGATTACAAGGGTAGAGGCCAGTGGGAAGTGTGATGCCTCAATGGAAATCAGTAATACACATTCCCATGACAGGATGCCAACACACAACTGCACCCACACACTCAGGTATTGATACACATGCATTCAGTGACACTGTAACACACACACACACACACACACACACACACACACACACACACACACACACACACACACACAAACACACTCACGGCTTCATCAACACAGTAACACACACTTGCACACAGTTGCTACTGGTGGGATGAGGACCCCTGCCTATGTGCAAATCATCATTACAGTACTGTGCACCTACATGACGCGCCACAGAGAATACACATGTACAGGTAGTCAGTACAGCCTAAGATCAAGGACATCAACACGGATAGTTGAATGCATCGCCTGGATGGTGGGAGAGGTCTTATCAGTTCAGTATGGTAACATACATCCTCACCCCAGGGACCAGTCAACCCTACATACACACACTGTGGTATTCAGTAATTAATACACCTATGTCATGCACATACAGATACCTCACATGTGTGAGATATATGCCCCTGCCTATGTACTGCTTTCTACATTGCAGTCTGTACAGATGTGTACACTAGTGTACACGAGAGTGAGTAACAATTGAGATGTATTCCCCACAATACGTGACATATATGGACACACACGCAACCACACATGCCAGTACTGTGAATCTCAGACCTGCCTAGCTCTTGTTATGTATGTCAGATGTACAGCAGTACTGCACACGTTACAAACTGTACTGATGCTTCCTGTGCCAACAGTGCTGATATATGCACTATTGACATCATATTTATTAACAGGTATCAAGTGATTTACCTTCGCTGTCACCCTGACTTCTGTCTAAGTTGGTCGTTATGTCCTTCAATTAAAAAAAAACATTGCTTACCAGTTGCACAGGGTATTGTAGAACCACTTGTGACACACCTGTGAGCTGCCACAGCAAACATCCTTCAGCAAAGATGCCCCGCCACTTAGTTATTTCAACACATCTGTCCATACCTGTGGCACATCTTTCTGTACATTCAGCATGTCACCATATACAGCTGACAATGTTCAGGCTGCATTGCAGCTGCATGATGTACTTGGATACATGCCACCTGCATACATCAGCAACTGCACACGCATGTTATCTGAACGCACAACACTACGTGTACAGGTGTGTAGGTCCTACAATCCTTACATTTGGTCATGTTTGTAGGCATTGCAATTGATGGATATGTGTAATGACATACATGACACATGGACTGTTGTATGATATGATGGGTGACCAGTACAGAAGGGATGTTACCTCTGTCAACATTAATATCACACCTTATGTACTGTTAGCATTCAGCAGCCATGGACCTGCATTCCATGTGCATGTGTGTAATGGCTGTAGCCACCTGTTTGTACAAAGGACTACAACAGCTATGCTATTTACAGGTATGTTGTGTGTGTGACATGTACATACCCAGGGCAGGTACATGTATGTCATATCCATACATGAGGGTGTGTACTGGTGTACAGCAACATACATCTGCTAATGGTTGACAGTACTGAGGGCCTTGGTATGTGTACAGCTGACCTGGTCACAGACAGTGGTATAATTGCATTACACATGATGCAACTGTGTCAGTACATGTATACTGTCTACAGTTGATGTAGAGCTTAGTACAGTACACAGGTCAAGGGTCAAATGGTGGTATATTTGTCTGTCATACAACATGTATGGTTGCGTGTTGGTGGTCTGAGGGCATGGTGGTGTCTGCGGTTTACATCCTAGAATGCAACATATGACACTGTGTCCTGCACATGGCTCATCTGTGATGCCTTTCATGGGGGGACCGGTCAGTACATGTGAGCGACCTTTATGTATGTGGGTACACCACCTGGAGCGGTCCGTACCTGTGTTATGGCCCACATGTCTGGTTCTGAGGTATATGGTGGTAGTGCTAGGTTCTGAGGTATATGGTGGTAGTGCTACTGTGCACTACAGAGACATCAGCCAGGTGTTCCTCACTGCACAGATGTCAGTACTCCCCATTGTTGGATCTACAGTGGCCAGCTGTGAATATGGAAACTATACATCTAGCACTGGTTAGCATAAGAAAACAATGTAGTTGTCCTGTAGGTGTATGGGAGTTAACCTGTGTTTATGACATTTGCCTTGGAGTGGCACTGTGTGGGCGGATGCGACTTGGGTAATATCCAAACTCCCTTGTATCATGGATGCGTGTGATATGTGACAAAGGCCTGCCTACTGTCAGCCATGTCATCCCAGAATGACAACTGATTTGTAAAAGACCGGTGTCAAATATATGTAGAGCAGCATTCCCACTATCAATGACAACTACTAACACCAGAGCCCATTACAATGTGTTCTTTACGTCTACCTGTAATAGCATGGTGACTGTGGCCCTCCGTGTTTAGCATCAGAGTGTATTCCAGTCAGCCCTGTGCTACTAGGAGTATGAGCATGCCCAGTATATCCTTGTGTAGATTGACACATAGTACTGCAGTCTGACCAACCCTGTGCTACTAAGTGTGTGAGCATGCCCCCTTTGCTACTAAGTGTAAGTGCATGCCAGTATATCCTTGTGTAGATGGACACATAGTGCATTCCGAGCAGC
The DNA here is from genome assembly GCF_019279795.1 of Protopterus annectens. Taxonomy (NCBI): domain Eukaryota; kingdom Metazoa; phylum Chordata; order Ceratodontiformes; family Protopteridae; genus Protopterus; species Protopterus annectens. Next base: position 957,558,935 of record NC_056729.1, read on the forward strand.
CCTGTGCTAGTAAGTGTGTGAGCATGCCCCCTGTGCTACTAAGTGTATGAGCATGCCCAGTATATCCTTGTGTAGATGGACACATAGTGCATTCCGAACAGCCCTGTGCTACTAAGTCTCTGAGCATGCCCAGTGACACCTTGTGTTGGTTATGTGCCTCTGTGTATGGGCATGGCCATTGTAACCCTGTATAGTGGTAGTAATCGTCCATTCCACAGATGGGAATACTCCAGGTCAGGATGGATTCATACTTTAAACACACAGGTTCACAGGTATGTACATCTTAACTGCCAGCATCCCTGTTGATGTACGCATTCCCAGATGGTCATAGTGACAGCCTTGACATGTGTAGCCTGTTTGGCGCGATTTGTATATATCTAGTATTGTAATAGTAATCTGTAAATAGGCAGGTGTTCCGTACCCGACACTGGCGTGTGTGTGTATGTCTGTCCCCATTTGCCGGTGGACTCTAAATTGCTTTTAGACTGCCCACACTCCATACATTTCTTATACCCACTGTTAGCAAGACCGATGATGTCACCCATCTACAAATACACCTCTGGGAGGGCTGCGTCCCAGTAATCTCAGTAGTGTGTTCTATAACTGTGTAATGCTGTAGTGTAATAAAGTAGTTAGGTCGGTGTTCTAGTCCCACACTTGCCATGAGTGTATCTCCCCGTTTGCCTGAGGACTGAGTAATAACTTTATACTGCTCAAACTCCATGCATTTCTTATAACCACCGTTAGCAAGGCCGATGATGTCACCCATATACAAATACACCTCTGGGAGTGCTGTGTTCCAGTAATCTTGGTAGCATGTTCTGTAACTGCATAATGCTGTAGTGTAATAAAGTAGTTTAGTCAGTGTTCAAGTCCCACACTTGCCGTGTGTTTGTCTCCCCATTTGTCTGACGACTGAGTAATAACTTTAAACTGCTTACACTCCATACATTTCTTATACCCACCATTAGCAAGGTCGATGATGTCACCCATCTACAAATACACCTCTGGGAAAGCTGCGTTCCAGTAATCTTGGTAGCATGTTCTGTAACTGCATAATGCTGTAGTAAAATAAAGTAATTAGGTCGGTGTTCAAGTCCCACACTTGCCATGTGTATGTGTGTGTCTCCCCATTTGCCCGAGGACTGAGTAATACCTTTATACACTCGCACTTCATACATTTCTTATACCCACCCTTAGCAAGGCCAATGATGTCACCCATCTACAAATATACCTCTGGGAGTATTGTGTTCCAATGATTTTGGTAGCACATTCTGTAACTCCATAATGCTGTAGTGTAATAAAGTTGTTAGGTCTGTGTTCTAGTCCCACACTTGCTGTGTGTGTATTTCCCCATTTGCCTGTGGACTGATTAATACCTTTATATTGCTCACACTCCATACATTTCTTATACCCACCGTTAGCCAGGCCGATGATGTCACCCATCTACAAATGCACCTCTGGGAGTGCTGTGTCCCAGTAATCTCGGTAGCGCATTCTGTAACTGCATAATGCTGTAGTGAAAAAAAGTAGTTAGGTCAGTGTTCTAATCCCACACTTGCCATGTATGTCTATGTCCTCGTTTGCCTGGTAACTGGCTAATGCTTTTACACTGCTCAAACTCCATACATTTCTTATACTCACTGTTAGCAAGGGCTATGATGTCACCCATCTACAAATACACCTCTGGGAATGCTGTGTCCCAGTAATCTCGCTAGTGTGTTCTGTAACTATGTAATGCTGTAGTGTAGTAAAGTAGTTAGGTTGGTGTTCTAATCCCAGATATGCCAAGTGTGTGTGTGTGTCTGCCTGCATGAAACAAGTACAGTGCTTTGTAGTATTCGCTGTAGCATGTGCCCTAAATGTGTGTTGCTGCAGTGTGATACGGTAGGGGTTTGTAGACAGGACATAGCAAGTGTGTGTTTGTCTGTCAGAGCCTGTGTAGAGGTGGCCATGATTGTCTTACCATTGGACATGTTTGGGAGCGGGTTTTGTAGTTTTCCTATATAGTATCCATCTTATGACACATTGGCCACCTCACAAGGAGTACAGCTGTCAGTCAGCCACGGCACTGTGTTGGCAAGGCATACCCATCCATCTGGCAAAAGGGCTGGTGAACTAAGTATGCAGACCTACAAGTACCCGGTATATGCCCCGCACCCATGTGCCATGCACATACAACCTTGCCTAGGATATCCCACTATGTTGCTATTAACATGCACATTGAGGAAAGATAATAGGCATGGTGTGACCACAGTGGCCTGCAGAGGACATGGCACCCTGTACAGCGGTACAATAGGCACATATATGCGGACATTGTGCCTTCACTATGTTCCACACTGAATGGCTGCAACATATGTGGTGCCATCATATGTGATCCACTAAGGCCAGTCAATGCTGTACACATGTACCCTGTATGGACCCATGCCACTGACACCATGGAATACCTGCCTATTCTATACATGCAGGTGCAGGGCCGACCTGATCACTGTAAGCAGGTTTCGCCACACCAGGCCAGTATTGACATATCACCTGTACATGTCACTATACAGTATTGTGGGACATGCACATCCCAGGCAATGTCCATGTGAAGGACTATCAAACACAGACATGTCATGCATTGCAAAGCTATGGCCCTACACATTGGTAACCAGGATGTCAGGCCAGATATTGCAGTATCCATCTGTGTGGGACATTGCAGACACTACACCCCTGTACTGCACACCATTGTCAGGTGACACAATGGCAAGGATTACCTCTCACCCAGCCTTGTACAGCCATCTTGCACAGCCAAACACTACACACCCATGGATCAATGCATACCTGCATGACAGTACTGGCACCCTATATCTGCATGTGGGTTGTGATGCTCCCAACCACAGTCACTCCAAGTATAAACCTCGTTGGCATACCAACAGTTGTCAAACACTTTCACATGGCCTAGCCCATTGAACCTCCAGATATCCCCTGTGGTGCATGTGGTCCTGTGCATTACTGCAGTGTGGCAAACTAAGTAGTTACATTGTGTATTTGCTGCCCTGGCAAAGTGTCAATGCATGTCCATTAGAGTGTGGTTGTGGTGACAATGGCATCAGTTTACATGGACTGACGTGTGCCACACCGAATGTATGTCTACTATATCTGTTGCAGATGGCACTCACTCACCTACGCACATGTTCTTACAGCACTGCAACATGCCGCCTCTGTGGCACAAGTAGTAACGTCATGCACATGTAATAGTAATGAGTTGTCAGGGGTTTGCCCCTGTACTATTCAGCGTGTGGCAGATTATGGTTAAGTCTCCAAGCCCTTCCCTGGTGTACATTGCCTGTCCTGCACACACACTCTCTGCTGGAAGTGAAGGTGTACACCTGTACAGCAGCAGCATGTGTATTCTAACAGATGGAAATGGTCAGGTGATGGCCTCTGCACCTATTGCAGTTCTCCTCTAGCTGACTGCATGTGGTACAGCTGTGATGGTGTTCCCATAGCCATCCGCATGATAAAAACAGTACACTATCTAGGGAAACATGTTATTATCTGGCCATGGCAGTCTCTGTGAGTGCTACCTGGATGTGGTGTTGTGACACGGCATCACCAATGATATTTGGATGGGAAATAGCCTAATGACAGGAGGGTGATGTGCCACACAACTAGAGCATGCAAGTGTAGCTATGCTGCATTGAGACTACTGCCTGTTTAACATGTGTGTGGTAATGACTATTCTCCATGTTAAAATACAGACATGACAGTACTCTGTTCATGAGGGAACCCCATCTGTAGGGCCATCTGTGAACAGGTCAATATGTGCAACTATTTGTTTTCTGTGTTGCAGACTGAACACACTTCTGTGCACAGCAGAAGCATGGTGTGGGGATTGCAGACAGCACATGATGACAGGAATGTGTTACTGCCATTGCATCCCTGACTGGACATGTGTCACATGAGACAGTGGTATGACTGACACTTTGTGGGATTCCCAGTGACAAGCCAATGATGGCAACTGTTCATAGCTGCGGTCACACGTCTGCTACACATTGTACAGTTGCCATGCGGTATATATGCATGTGTTGTGCTCCCTCTGCAAATGTATACCATCTGTCGGGTTGCTGGTGATATTTATGCATACTGTCGTAGGTAATCCTGTATGCTGTTGTCTATCACTAAGCCATATGTGGGTTTAATATGCAACACCATAGGCCAAAATGGTTGGTAGGTCCCAGCAGATCCTCCTGTCCCACTTCAGCTGACCATGGCACCGGGCACTAGCACATTTGGGGCCCAGCCATTAACATCAATCTCTGTTGGCTCTGCACCACCTTCTGGTGGCACCACCACTAAGGATGGAGCATGTCCCCCTTGGGAGCGGGACCAGACAGGTACATATCTGCTGTCGTGTGGTCCTGGACATGTTGCGTAGGTGGCTCCCTAAGGGGTTACAAAGCCAGATATGCCAGTTCAAGGGCAGAGTGTCACATTTACAGGGTGATGCTGCCTCTCCTGGACAGCCCCCAGCACTGCCTCCTTTGCAACTGTGTAGGTGCAGTGGCAGTTGCCCATGGCTGGAGACCTCCATCCCACTGTTTCAATGAGCTTTTGAATGCCGAAGACCCATCCCCATCCAAGGTGTATCCCCCTCCCACATGTGTCATATACCAACCCTGTATGCTGTCATTTCTGTGCTCCTACCTATCCTCCACGGCCATACCTACACTCCTTCCCCAACATCTGACCCTCACCTACAGACACATAAGGCCATTCGGCTCCTAGGACACCATCTGCTCTATACATAGTTGTCCATTACACACACGTGCCCACTGGACACATGAAACCCTTGTAATATGCATCATAACATACTACTGTTATCCTCACCACTGTCCCTCAGGTGCACGGTCCTGGTATGCACATCACTCCTACATGGTTCAAGTACATGTTAGGAGGACAACCCCATTGTACACAAAACACTACCTGTCCCTCTATGGTTACCTCATTTACCTTTATCATGATTATCATGTTGCACACAGCACATTGCAGGAGTACTGTTCAAATATAATGATTGGACAGGTAATGTTATGTTAATATACATTACATGCACAGAGTGATGTATATGGCCAATGTACAACTATTGTCTGTCTGAGGGAGTCTTGTGATCTCACAGAGCAACACCACTACATAATACAGGCATCGCTGGTGTTTCCCATTTCATTCGTTTGTAATGCTTTGTTGCCACATGGCATGTCCCTGATACATCTCTCTATATATGTATGTACCTATATGCTGGACATAAACACTCACATGTACATCTTCATGATGAGATACATTCCTATACTGTTGAATGACTGTGCTGTATGATATCTTCTGGTTACAGCCTCTTGCTCTCAATTAGCCTTTACATTGCTTAACAAATGCAATACTCGCATACTGGTAGCCAAACACGCTTATACCCACTCGTTTCCGCACTTGCTAATGCACTGGCATTGGTGCTTGCATCTGTCACTCACACCCCTGTGTGTAAGCGAGGACCACAGTATTACCTTGTGATGCCTATTACATCATACTACATGACTCCAGTATTGGGATTGGCCACCCATTAGGCGATGACATCGCGTTCAACTGTACGGAATCTGCAGCCTGTCCAGTGACACAATCATATCTGTGTGTACCTCATACAATGTGCTCCCACCTTGCGATGCCTATTACATCAGAATACATGAATACAGTATCAGAAATGGCTGCCTATTAGGCGATGGCATGGCGTTTGTCTGTATGGAATCAGCGGCCTCTCCGGAGAATCATTCATATTCGTGTGTTCCTCTTAGGCATACCTTGTGATGCCTATCACATCAGGCTACATGACTACAGACATAGCCGGCCTTAGGTATAGGCCAACTAAGCAGCCACCTAGGGCACCGCTTTAGTGGGTGCACTTTACCAGTATTTATTTGGTGTAGGTATCCCAGGATGGAGGCACTGGGTGGTGTGGTGGGGCATGCCATTGTGCCCCCTGCCTAGGGCACCAGTTGACCTAAGGCCACTCCTGACTACAGTATCAGGAATGGCTGTCCATTAGGTGACCACATGGCATTCGACTGTACAGAATCAGTGGCCTGTCCAGTGAATTAATCATATTTGTGTGTTCCGCATACACTCTGCTCCCATCTGGATGATTCATGGGAACCAAGACCCTGCATTACAAACGAGTAGTTGGGTTGTGGTCGCCACATCCATCGGATGGGTCATGCTACCGCATACCTATTATAGGTTTGCCACCTTCTCAATTGGCCAAGGTAAGACTTTAGGGTTACCACCAGTCCCACTTTGCGAGGTAATACTCTGGTCCTCACTTACACACAGGGGTGTGAGTGACATAGCACATGTCCAGATTACAGGACATTATTATATTCTACGTTTCATTAATAATTGCATACAACAGTTATTTTATATATGACACTTCTATACATGTGAAGTAGTATAAGCAATTCAAATGCAACTACATTAAGCTTTTATTTGTGCAAATAAGTGTAATCCTGTACTATGCATGGCTGTAGGTATGTTTAGTCCTGGAATGTCTGACATTTCTACAGAATATGTCCCACTCTGGCCATTTGGAAAGGTGGCAACCCTATAGGACCTGTATGTAGAGATGTCAGACTTTGCAGGGCAACAGACCCACAGCCAGTAGAAAGGGGCGTATTTCACTGTTTCACCTAAATAAAAGGTTAATCTTGTAGCATTATGGTTGCTTATACTGTTACCTATAACATTTAGGTGTTTCAGAGGAACATAATTGTTTTATGCTACTACTACTACAGACAATATAGGTAGTCTTTGCCCTAAATCACAGGACATTTGCCTCAATTACAGTTATTATGCAGGACACAACTGCCTACAGGAAGTGTCTCTCGCAAAGGTGGACAGGTGGTAACCCCAAACCTTTTATTCTATCAATCTTCTAAGGTAGTTGGTGGAACATGCACTTTCTCTCACTATCAGACCTCTCATACAAATGGGGAAGAATAAAAACTGAATCAGGGACACTGCGTAATGACCTCAGGGACACATTTAGAAGGTTGGTGATATTAACCTAACACATTGACGGACACAGAGCACGTATGTATTCATACACATTGCTGAGGTGCATGCAGTTTATGACTCTTACATGTTGTCATTATTCATTACGTGTATTCCACCAACTTTCCTCCTAATATCACTAGTTCTAGGATGGTTTAGTTGAGACTGTGCTAAGATTCTGATTCATAATCACGGACGTCCTTGGTAATCGGGGACAGTTCAATGATATGGTCCCTTTGTATTCCCCCAATGGTTTACGGACTGTCCAGTAGATGTGCTCTTATAGTTTGTGAGGTATGGGCGTCTGCTATACCCACATCGGAATATTACTTACACCCATGGGGCAGTCGTAATATGTGTCTGCCAGCCAACACCTGCATGCCTAGCCCCATAATCGCATACCCATAGTTCCACCACCTGCCACTACTCTACAGCACTCATCCTTACTGTGGGCACAGGTGGACGCAGGTGGGATATTAACACAGCCTACACACTGCCCACTCTCCCCGTGTCGGGACACATGTCATACATTGTGTCAATCCGTGTGTTATCAGGCTTGCACAACCTATTGTTCCGTGTACAGCTACATCCTTATCATAATTGTGTTGCCCCATTGGCTGGAAGTACCAAATTTTTGGTGTCCCGCAAGGGACGTCGCTGTCCATGTTTAAAGTGTAGACCTTGTAGAACACTCCCACTGGTGGTTTCCTCCCAGTGGTCTGGGAACCAGTGTTGTATTTACCTTTATTGCGTGTCTGTATGTCTCACCGGCCTAGCTGGGGGGGGGGGGGTGTTAAGTAGACGTTTGTTGAGTGGACCTACCACCAACATATGCCCGGTCTAAACATGTTACCTGTAACTGCTGTAACATAACCTAGGTATATACATGTGTATCTCACTGTAACATATATATATATATATATATATATATATATATATATATATATATATATATATATATATATATATATATATATATATATATATTTACATTAATATATACAGACATATTTGAATATGTATTCATACATATATATTCATATCTTGATGTTATATATATATATATATATATATATATATATATATATATATATATATATATATATATATGATTATATATATGTACATCAGTGTGTCAATACATTCCCCGCTCATATGCACTTACACATGCGTAATGTTTATAAGCTTCAACAGCATACTAGTGCCTTATTCATTATAACACCAACATACTCCAGTCATCTTGTAATCAGTATGTAGCACGTTATACAGTGGACAGATGTCGCTATATGTTCATGTACAAATTACCAATGGTAATTGGAATGTGATAGTGTGATTCGTCCCATCCTTCTTCTGCACAGACTATTATTCCATGTACTGTCGATGTTTGTATGGGCACATTCCTATTATTTATGTCAACAAATGGAATGCATGTGTTACAGAATTTGTACGTCAACATATATTGTTGTCTGCATGTGAGTATGCATATCTACCTATTATGACCTAGCTGACCTCCACTGGGCGGTCCATTAGAACTGGCCCATCCAACCCTGGCATGCCTGGATTCATAATTGCATACCTATAGTTCCCCCACCTGCCACTACTCTACAGCACTCATCCTTACTGTGGATGCAGGTGGATGCAGGTGAGATATGAACACATCTCTACACACTGACCACTCTCCCCGTGTCGGGACACATGTCATACGTTGTGTCATTCCATGTGTTATCAGGCTTGCACAACCTACTGTTCTTGTACAGCTACATCCTGGTCTTAACTGTGTTACTCCCATTAACTGAAGGCACCATATTTTTGGTGTCCCGCAAGGGACATCACTATCCATGTTTAAAGTGTAGACCTTGTAGATCTCTCCCACTGGTAGTTTCCTGCCGGTGGTCTGGGAACCAGTGTTGTATTTACCTTTATTGCACGTCTGTATGTCTCACCAGCCTAGCTGGAGGGAGTGGTAAGTAGACGTTTGTTGAGTGGATCTCCCACCAACATATGCCCGGTCTAAACATGTTGCCCGTAACAGCTGTAACAAAACCTCAGTATATGCATGTATATTTCACTGTTACATATATATATATATATATATATATATATATATATATACATATATATATATATGTATATATATATATGTATTTACATTAATATATACAGACATATCTGCATATGTATTCATACATGTATATTCATATCTTGCTGTTTTATATATATATATATATATATATATATATATATATATATATATATGTATATATAAAATTATATATATGTACATCAGTGTGTCCATTTCCCGCTCATATGCACTTACACATGCGCAATGATATTTATAAGCTTCAACAGCATACTAGGGACCTTATTTATTATAACACTGACACACTCCAGTCATCTTGTAATCGGTATGTAGCACGTTATACAGCGGACAGATGTCACTATATGTTCATGTAGGGATTACCGATGGTAATTGCAATGTGACAGTGTGATTTGACCCGTCCCTCTTCTGCACAGCTTATTATTTCATGTATTGTCAATGTTTGTATGGGCACATTCCTATTATTTATGTCAACAAATGGAATGCATGCGTTACAGAATTTGTACGTCAACATATATTGTTGTCTGCATGTGAGTACGCATATATACCTATTACGACCTAGCTGACCTCCACGGGGCAGTCCATTAGAACCGGCCCATCCAGTCCTGGCATGCCTGGATCCATAATTGCATAACCATAGTTCCTCCACCCCACCCATTTTAAATTTACATGCGTAACATCCTTTATCCACTTGTTATTGCAGCCATGACACTCCTTTACACATTTCCCTCTCCAGAGTTTTTGGGGCCCTACACGCATTCTAACCTGCCTCATGCATTCACAAGGTCTCCCGCCAAGTATATGTGCACATACGTGCCTTTCCTGGTGTTATTGAATACGGCCATTTGCGCATTCCACTCTTTGGAGGTCCCAGCATGAGACTACATTCTGTCTGTGTGTAAAGTAGACCTAGCATTTCAATGATGTTACTCCCACTGGTAATACCCTGCCTGTGGTGTGAGTCTGCTCACTCCTGGGCAGCTTTTTATGACATACGCTGAAAGCTCTTTATAATACCAACATTGCTCTTGATTCCCCACATCCCTTGTGTATGCTTTACTGTTACAACGTCCATTCTTGATATATATATATATATATATATATATATATATATATATATATATATATATATATATATATATATATATATATATATATATATATATATATATATATATATATATATATATATATATATATACATATATATGTGTGTGTGTGTGTGTGTGTGTGTGTGTGTGTATATACATATATATATATATATATATATATATATATATATATATATATATATATATATATATATATATATATATATATATATATATATATATATATATATATATATATATATATATATATATATATATATATATATATATGTATATATATATATAAATATATATATATATATATATATATATATATATATATATAGACAGATAGATATGTGTGTGTGTGTGTGTGTGTGTGTGTGTGTATTACATCTGTACATACAACCATACATTTCTATGCTGGGAGCTGCTTACACCCGTGCAGGCGCACTCGCCTATGCTTACTGTGCGTTACATATGTTTACTGTCGCTTATTTATGCTTATTTGTGCCTTATACGTCATGACAATACAAGTGAACTAGGCAGAAGAAACAAACAATCCAAAAATGAAACAGGAACCCAACAGTAACCAGCAAGAAATAAATGTTCTTTTAAAGATACTTTCTTTAACGTAAAATCAATTTAATGAATTTTTTTCCGTTTTTGTCACTTCAAATAAAGTAACTTCTTCTAACGTAAAATCAATTTAATAAAATTTTTTCACATTTTCGTCACTTTAAATAAAGTAACTTCTTCAGACACACAGACAAACAGCAGTTACATTGTTTCTGCACCATTTAAACCATGTAGCATGGAGTCATGTGACTAGTAACAGCAGTAAATTAAAGGTGCAAAGTACAGTAAATTCAAAGCCTATAAAAGTCAATCTTAAAGTTTACATACTGCCTCGAATAAAAAAGTAATATGCAGTTAGTATACAATATTTAAAAGTTATATTAATATCATAAATAAAAATTAAAAGTAAACGATCTTAAGATTTCTCAGTTTGAGCAGACATGAAATATTACAATTCTCATTCAAGCCAGGCAAGCAGAAAGCATTAAGAGCTAACTGCCATTTTAATTCTCGTACCTCTAATAAAACTGAGTATGAGCCACCTCTAGTATCAGGAAGTACTTGATCAATAGCTTGAAACGTGAAACTATGTCCACCATTTAACGAAACATGCTTTGCTAAGGCATTTTCTGTTTTGTTTTTACTTATCGCATAAGAGTGTACATAGATTCTTTCACGAAGCTTCCTGTCCGTTTTCCCTATATAGAAAGCCGGACATGAAGTACAGGAAGCTAAGTAAACAACACTCTTGGACTCACAGTTCAGCTTATAGTTGATGTAAAATTTACTTGTATTCAATACACCAAATGAGTTACCTGTTTTTATGTGTTTACACATCCTACATGCTCCACACATAAAAGTTCCAGTAAGTCTAGAAGTAGATTTAGTGCTCCTGGTTTCAAAAAAACTTTTTAAGTTAGTACCTCTACTGTAAACAATATTGGGCGACTGACCAATTCTATCAATTAAGGAAGAATCCTTATAAAAGAAGCTCCAATTCTTATGGAAAATTAGTCTAAGTTGGTTAATGTCTTTACTAAAGGTAGTTATAAAAGTATTACATAAGTAAGTCTCCCTAGTTTGCTGAGTCATTAAAGGTTTTCTTTTATCGAATGAGTTAACAATACTACCAAGTTAAGCTTTGGGTTTACTAACTCCCAGGAACAACCTGAGCCACATGTATGTTTGCTTGCTGACAAACTAAAATCTTTTGATGTGAAACTTTTAAAACTGAAGAAGCTTCAGCTTGAGGTGATATATTTCAGACAATGTTTATCTGAAAAGATAGTACCTAAAGGTCTTAGTTGCTACCAATACCCAACTGGCTTAATTCCAGACTCTCCTTTCCACACACAATTTCTTGCTTTTTTGACCAGCAAGGTTTTCAGCTTATGGAGCTAATGATAAAACATTACTCACTGCAGATTTAGACCTTAGTGAAGGAAGTTGAAGACTTGACAAGTCTATTAAATTACATTCTGATTTTGTTAGATATAGGTTTGACTACAACAGAGTCTTCACCAGTATTGAGCAACTGTAGGACAGACTTAAGAACAACAAGATTAAAAAAATTAACCGTGACCGTATGGCATACACTAACAGTTCTGCTTACCCTAGACCACAAATTTCACAGGTTTGGCACAATTCCAACATGGTGCCGCCCCAGATAGAAGTCGACTCAACTAACAATAACTCTGCTGATAGCTTACTGCCATCTGATTCTGAGGCTAATATTACTGACTTAGCTGATACAGTTAGGCGAAGTGAAAGAATTCGGGCTAACAATTCACACGAGGGGCAAGCAAACAACAACCAACTTGCTCTAAATTTTCACCAGGACAAGAACAATATGCCCACTACTGGGGCACGTCATCCTCAATACCAGAGGAACAAAAGACGGAACAACCGTCGGAGGAGATAGTTTCTAATGACTCTGTTGCTATAAATAACTTAGTTGTCCTTACTAACTCTAAAGGGGACTTTAACATTTATAACTTTTCATCTGTTGTTATAGAAGCAAATCTAGTAGAACTGCTGGTGAAGGGTAACACCTATGTCTTAAGTAATAACATTAATGTGGTAAAAACTTTGTTGGACTTAAAGTGTTATGTAAGGAAACTAAGCCTTTCCTTCCTACTAGGTAATGTCCAACAACCTACACATGTACTTAGGACTGCTAGTACGTTCAACCCTCCCCTTCACCCTCTTTTAGCTCTTTATGAAAACGTGTGTGAACTAGACATCAGACACATACCTTCTATTAGAGTTAGTACCACTTGTTATAAACAGAGTAACACTACTACGGAACAGGTAAGAGCACTGAAACTACTTAGATCAGCTCCTGTCCGTTTAGTTAAACCAGACAAAGGGGGTGGTCTTGTTGTTTTTGATATTACTGATTACAAAAGAAAAATGGAGTTAGCTTTGAATAGTCCGGCCTATGCTAAGGCATCTCTTAATGAATTAAACACTGCACAATCAAGAATCAGAGTGTATTTTAGAGACCTGTTCATAGAAGCTAAAATAGACTTAGACACATTCAGTTATATTAACATTCTTTACCCTAAAACAGCTGTCATGTTTGGAATACCAAAGATCCATAAGTGCCAACATGACCCCCCCTATGTGCCCAGTTATTGATGGTCGAGGCACCTTGACTTACCCATGTGCAAAACTCATTGACTTAATATTACAAAAATATCTTAAACTTGAGTCACGAGTATGCAAAGACTCATGGACTCTGTTGAAAAGTTTGAATACTTTAGAAGTTAAACAGGAAGACAACTTTCTTACCGTCGACGTAGTCGATTTATATACTTCTATTCCTCACTTAGAAGCAGTTGAGTGGGTAGAAATTTACATGAAATACAAAAAAGCTCCATAAAAGGATATTGACCTGGCAAATGAGTTAATTGACATAATACTTTCTAATATTTTTTATATTTTTAATGATAAGATCTATTTACAATACCATGGTGTTGCTATGGGCTCCTCTTGTGGAGCGAGTGTGGCGAATATGTTTATGGCCCAATGGGAAGAATATTTTGTATTCAACAACTTAGAAATTTACACTTCCTTTGCTTTTTATGCTAGATTTTTGGGCGACATTTTTGTGATTTTTAAAGGAAATGAAACACAAGCCAAACAAATGATAGATTACTTTAACTCCACTACACCTTTTTTAAATTTACTTACACTTTTCATTCTTCCAGTATTGACTATTTGGACGTGAACATAAAAAAAGACATAGCAAGTGGGAGATATGTCTCTAAAATTTACAGAAAACCTACATATTGTAACTCCTACTTGTATTTTTCTAGTGCACACCCTTACAGGCAAAAACGCTCAATAGTGAAAGGTCAACTGATTAGAGCCGCAAGGATGTGCACTAGAGAAGTTGACTTTAATTCTGAATGTCAGCTTTGAGAGACATGTTTTGCAATAGAGGCTATCCGGTTGGATTAATAAATGACTTAACTGAAGAAATTGTAAATAAACGGAGTAGGGGTATAGTTCAACCCTCTTGACCATACCTTCAGCTGTCATTGACGTTAACCTGGTAGAGTTATCTCCTAGCCAGGATTCTCTTCGAATTACACAGTTACCAAATAATAACTTGATTACCTCAATAAAACCTTTAATGACTCAGCAAACTAGGGAGACTTACTTATGTAATACTTTATAACCACCTTTACTAAAGACATTGACCAACTTAGACTAATTCTCCGTAAAAATTGGAGCTTCTTTTATCAGGATTCTTCCTTAATTGATAGAATTGGTCAGTCACCCAATATTGTTTACAGAAGAGGTGCTAACTTAAAAAGTTTTTTTGAAACCAGGAGCACTAAATCTACTTCTAGACTTACTGGAACTTTTATGTGTGGAGCATGTAGGATGTGTAAACACATAAAAACAGGTAACTCATTTGGTGTATTGAATACAAGTAAATTTTGCATCAACTATAAGTTGAACTGTGAGTCCAAGAGTGTTGTTTACTTAGCTTCCTGTACTTCATGTCCAGCTTTCTATACAGGGAAAACGGACAGGAAGCTCCGTGAAAGAATCTATGAACACTCTTATGCGATTAGTAAAAACAAAACAGAAAATGCCTTAGCAAAGCATGTTTTGTTAAATGGTGGACATAGTTTCACATTTCAAGCTATTGATCAAGTACTTCCTGATATTAGAGGTGGCCCATACTCAGTTTTATTAGAGGTACGAGAATTAGAATGGCAGTTAGCTCTTAATGCTTTCTGCTTGCCTGGCTTGAATGAGAATTGTAATATTTCATGTTTGCTCAAACTAAGAAATCTTACACGATAGTTTACTTTTTTTTATGTATGATATTAATATAACTTTTAAATATTGTGCACTGACTGCATATTACTTTTTTATTCGAGGCAGTATGTAAACGTTAAGATTGACTTTTATAGGCTTTGAATTTACTGTGCTTTCCACCTTTAATTCAGTGCTGTTACTAGTCACATGACTCCATGCTACATGGTTTAAATGGTGCAGAAACAATGTAACTGCTGTTTGTCTGTGTGTCTGAAGAAGTTACTTTATTTGAAGTGACGAAAATGTGAAAAAATTTCATTAATTTGATTTATGTTAGAAGAAGTTACTTTATTTGAAGTGACAAAAACGGAAAAAAATTCATTAAATTGATTTTACGTTAAAGAAAGTATCTTAAAAAGAACAATTTTTTTTTCTTGCTGGCTACTGTTGGGTTTCTGTTACATTATGACAATACCACTTTGATCGAAAAGAATTGGTTAATAGTCCCATGCGATACACACATTCAGCTTTACATGTTTAAATGTCAGCTTTACAGCAGAGCAACATTCATTCCATAAGGAAAATGATATGTGCTATTGTCCACCTTGAACCGTGAATGCCTTTTCGTTAGGCAGATGCTCTAACCACTACACTATTGGTGTTCTGCCTCATTTATATGTATACCCATGGTGCATAGTTACCCGAACACATGCCTCATCACTTCACTTACACAGCAGGCTTCCATTTACCTGTTGGGAAAAACACATTACTACACATGCGTCATTCCCTATTCCCTACTGCTCTGAACTTGTGCCGCATGTTGACTCACTCCGAGGATATTCAGACCTCTACAGCCTATAGTCCTGGCACATATGTGTGTTCCATTGTCAGGGTGTTCATATGGTCTTCTGGGTTTAGGCTTGTCTGACTGGGGACCAGGACTGTCCTGTACTTAGTTGAAAGTCAGACTTAGCAAGGGGAGATCATTTGTTCCACTTTTAGCATCCTACCTGTGGTTAGGGATGCAGAGGTGTGCTCAGAGATGGCCATCCTGATATATAGCAGCACTAACTATTATGGAGATTTCCTGTATTGTGACCATGTTCATTCTTCATATCTACATATATTTATTTATATATATATATATATATATATATATATATATATATATATATATATATATATATATATATATATATATATGTGTGTGTGTGTGTGTGTTTGTGCATATATCGGTCTGTACATACACATGCATATACACCTATATGTTCATTTACATTTCCCATACTGTTGAATCGCCGCCAGCTACCGTCACGCATACATGCTTGCATACCCGCTTACGTCTCGGGTTGCCACCTTTTCATATGGCCAAAGCAAAGCATTTTTGGGACACACATCAGACTTTACAGGTCGACATATACCAACGGTCAGTACAAAGGTTAGAACTTTACTTATTTCCCTAAATGAACGCTTATTCTTGTAGCAGTTTGTTTGCTTCATCTGTTTCTTGTAACTTTGAGTTTGTTTGTGTCTTTCGGCTTTTCCCGGTTAGGGGTCGCCACAGCAGAAATCCGGTCCACTAATGATTGGCAGTAGAGTTTTACATGCTGGCTTGCCGGGCCTAACGCACAACCTTCAATGAAGGAACGCCCATTCACGTAACTTTGAGTATTTTACATAAATAACTGATTTATGCAACTGTTACATGAAATATGGGACATATTTCCTACAATCACAGGACATTTGCCATTGCATTATATTTGGTCTGGACACAACTATCCAAAAAGGAACTGTCCCTCACAAGGTGGGGCAGGTGGCAACCCTACTTATGTCTGCTTTACAGCACCTTAAGCACCTTAACTCTGACTGCCACTATGCAAATGTGTAAGGTATATATTCCTCATAATGCACGTGGGGAGACATGCATCACGGTCAGGTGTTTAATCCCGGGTCGTAGGTTCTGCAGGACTGGCTGGAGGCTGAGCAGTCTTGTGGACAGCTACTGCTCATACAACTTGTGTCCATATGTACACAGGACTGGACATCGTGTCGTGACACCAAGTCTAATGTTTAGAACAGATACATATCCCATGAGGGATATCCAAAAATTGTGGGGAACAATGACCATCTTTGCTTTTCAGCTGTAAGGTAGGGTTATACATGCAAGGGATACATAGTTTGCAATCCTGAGAATGCCTAGGGTGAGTTTGCCTACAAGATATGAGTAGGGGTCACTATGTACAGATATGGCCGCGTCTATCTAGCAGCCCGTGTATGGCTGGTTTTGGTGGATGTTCAGGAAGGGGGGGGTGGTGTGCTGTGAAGGGGGTGATGGGTATACAATTATGTATCCAGGTGTGTTGAGGTTGGATGGCTCAGTTCAGGCAAGACCATTATGTGGGTATGTGCCGGTAACGTTTCTATACATGTGTATTACACATTTTAATGTTCACATGTTTGTGGGATTGTATTGCAGATATGTGTATTTGTTCTTTGTTTATCTTCCTGATTCACACACCACTCCCTTGTAGACCTCCATTTCATCTATTGTGCATCCAACCCAGTCTCCCCTTGGTGAATTATTACATTACCCATCACCCCCCACCCCCATATTCCACAATCAACATTCATCCCTTCTCTAGTTGATTGCCCATGGCACAGTCAATAGAACACATTGCGTACACTACATATCTCTGAGACCAATATGGTTGTGAGGTCTACACTAACATTTCAGATCAACCACATGCTGTACTTCACACACATAGGTACTCGCAAATACTTATCTTTCATGACATGGTAGGTAGACCTGGGTAATACCCGTTCATCTATGGGCCATCCTGGCAAGGACGTCTTGGACCACGAATGGGCAGATATTGGGCCAATGCTCTGACCATTGGTAGGATTGCCACCTTTTCATATGACCTGGATGGGACATTTTCATGGCACACATCTGAGTTTACAGGCCAACACATACCCACGGTCATTACAAAGGATAGTACTTTAGTTTCATACCTACATATAAGCTTTTATTGTTGTAGCAGTGTAGTTGCTTATTCTGTTTCATTTACTTGCTTATTCAGTTTCTTGTAACATATAGGTATTTTATATATGGACATACATACCGTATGAGACTATTTCATAACATATGGGACATAATTATGTCCTAATATCGCAGGACATTTCACATTTATTATGACTTTGGTATGGAGACACCTGCCTAGAGGGGGACTGTCCCTCACAAAGTGGGACAGGTGGTAACGCAAACCATTGGGCTAGGCTTGGCAATTGGTGGTGCGCTAACACGATGCATTTCGCTTCCACTTGGTATAACTAGCGACACTACAATGGAATACGGGCACAGGTTTTTAAATATCTTTGTTCGAGGGACGGGGACTCAATATTCAGCTACGTGCCTTTGTGTTTACTTCTTATTGTGGTGTTCGCAAGATGTCTTGTATGCTTTGCATACATTTCAGTATACATGGACACTGACAGGAGTGATTACTATTAGAGGCAGGCTGTACTAGTCAGCATTTTAGGTTGTGCATATGCAGCCGACATGATCAAGCCTCCGAGTAGCGCTTGGACATGCCCCCTGCATTCGTACACATTTCCTATGCACGTGGCCGTTACGGCAGGACTCCATTAATATGCATGTGGTGCTGCTGCGCCATCTCTATGCCGCACGTTCAGTGCAAGGCTAACGCCATCCTTGCGCCAATCTTCATGAATCCCGGGGTATGTTTTTGAACATTTAACAAGACCAGATTACATTCTTATATCCTCTGAGAAAGTTTTAACAACCTGCAGGTGTTCTCTCAGCTCCACCTCTGTTGAAATATGAAGTTTAAGTCATCCACAAAAAGTAGATGAGAAGTCTTTAAAAAGGTTGTTTTCTGGAAGCCAGATTGTAACCATGGCATAATCAGTTAAGTAAACAGCTTAATGGTTAAGGGCAAGATGAAGCAGCAGTAGTGACAGACAATTACCCTGGAATAATCCCCTTTGAATATTTATCACTGGGATAGTAATTTACCCTTTATCATTACTTAATAGCAAAGTAATTTGCCACTGTTTCTTGGTCACTGTTATGTAACTAATCAATAGAGGTTGTTTCTTATACATCTGTAAGCACACCTTTTTCAATGAATGTTTTATGTTGCCAAATGTGTTTTTTTTTGTAATATATCCATACCATACTTAGATCTTTCCCTTTTTGTAATTCTCTGTTATTTAGCAACAACTGGTCTTTTTTTCCTTATAGTTTTATTTTATCATTTTGTTCTGTTGGTGTAATTGAATTTTTTTTTCCTAAATGACTATAAATTCTGTTTGTATAAATTCCAGTATATAGTTTGTATATTGTCAGGAGGCAAGTCAATCGGTTTATAATTTTTAGGATGGCGTGCTGGTTCACACTTAAGGACTGGTATCATTTTTTTCTGTTGTTAACCAGATTGGCATCTGTCCGGGATGTACATATAAGTAATTTACTACTCAAGGCTAAATCTTTGTGTAAAGATGTTAATAATTTTAGCCAAAGTTAGGTACTGCTTCTGGCCCTGTGTTTTCCAATTAGGAGCTTCTCTTAGGTTTTTTTCAATTTCTCTGTGTTTTCCAATCCTCTACATTAAAACTGCTTATTGTTTCTTTTAATGTTTTTATCCATTTAGAATCTTTGTTATATTTCACAGCATCACCATGTGGCAAGTCTTCAGATGCTCCCCACTCCATGTGTTTCTATTTAATCTTGGGACTCATTGTTCCATCATACTGTGAAATTACAGGCATTCCTCAGGTTTAGGATGGAATCCATGTTTTAATCTGGCCTTAAGTCAAATGTGTATGTAAGTCGAAACACGTACATGGCACATTCTACTGTACTGTACTGCAATACACTACAGTACAGTACAATAGAATGTTCCATACAAAAACAAATGTCAAATTTGCCTCTTTTTAAGCTTCACTTTACATTTCTGTACCACAGGCATCACTCACGAATGTTGTCCACTCTTTCCTGAACTTTCTGACTTCTGCCAGACTTCCTACTGTCATCTAGACCTTAGTGAGCCACAATACCATTTGCCCATTCTACTGTACAGTAAAGTAACTGCTTTAGTACTGTGTACTGCAGAAGCCAGCAGTCTTGACCAATCAGATTGCCAACACAGTGATCTCTTAACCAACTGGATCTCTTGTTCTCCATGATGGAGGAAGTAGCTGCTCTAACAAGACATGCGAACAGCTTCCTGAATGGGGAAAAGGACAGTACAACAGAATTCTTCATTTTACGGTAAGATTTGAGCAACTTTAAAGATTTTTATTTATTTATACATTATTTCCAACAATGCGGCAACCCATTTTTATCTATGGGTCTTCTGTATGTCGGAAGTCTGTAACTCTGGGACTGCCTGTACCAGTGCTGGATTTTATGCACTAAATCCTTCATTTTGCAAATAATCCATAACTTCAGTTTCTGTTTATTTAACTTCTTCCTTACCAGTTAAATTTTCTACTCCCCTCCCCTTTATTTTTCTTGTATTGTAAACTTTTCCATGTTCAAGTGCTTTTGCATGTATTTCTCTTCAAATATATTTAGTGCTGCTGTTTTATATTGCTTAGGTTTACTTTCTCCTTTGCATAAATATTGCACCATAACAGATCTCATTTTCTTTCTCATGTACATCCTTTTTTCAGATACCTCCTGCTCCAATTGATGCTATTTAATCTGGGGTTTTATTGTTCCATCATGCTGCCACATTGTCTGTGCTATATTTTCTACACTAAATCCTTCACTTCACAGATAATCTATGATTTCAGGTTTTATTTTGTTAACTTCTACCTTACTGACTCTCTTTACTGCACCCCCCTTTGTTTTCTTATTTTTTTGTATTGTGAAGGCTGGAAGATGGCCCACATGGAATAACTTCTGAACTTAACTACTGCTGCTGAGTGGAAAGGGAGTGTCAGCCAAGTCAGTGGCATGACCAATGGTCATGTCATTATTCAAACCCCTCCTTATCAGTACAGAAGACATGGAAGTCAGCCTAGTAACATTTAAAAGATTAGCCAACCAGGATGGAAGATATCATTCTAATTGGTTGCAAATTTTGGCAGATAATCTGAAGGAGGAGCTCCTCTGTACCTACATGGACAAACCTGGTTTGAATTGGAGGTAATTTTAATAAGGTAAAGAAAAGTTTATTGGCAAGGGCATACATCAGTTATGAAACTCAAGTTCTTTCATTTATTGAGTAGGCTGTCTCTCAAGGTGAAATTATTTGAATTAAAACTTATGACATTTTTGGTTAGATTGTGAGGGTATTAACAGTAAGAGACGAAAATATGATGGGGATTATTGCGACAGATTTAACAGAGATTCCCTAATAGCAATTAAAATGTGAGTGTGTTTAATGGACCCACAGTATACAAAATTTTGCAAAAGTAGAAGGAATATTTTGTTACAAGACCATACTTAAAGAAACCTATGCTAAGAAAGTGCAGAAAAAGTGATTAAAGTAATGGAGGGTGTGACTTCTGTTTCATGCTTTATGTGTGGTAAGCAAGGACACATAGCTAAACTCCACACAACGAAAACTAAAACAGAAACATGTTTATAAACATCTAAAGAATCAGAAGGGGTGAATAAGCTATTTAATAAGGAATTGTGATCTACTTATTACCAGACTGACTGAATAAAATGCCTAATAAAGGGTGACTGTCAGAAACTACATCAGGTCATTAGTCTCAATCAGCTTCATCACTATAGTAAAGGTGAAGAACATCTGTAAACAGAAGGTCAGGCCTTCAAGGAACATTAAGGTAGCATGCATTCATGAGAATAGAAGATATTACCCTGCTATACCGGTGGAATTACTGTACCAGTAACCATGGCTCCTTATTTCAACCATGATGCAATAATTGGGGAAAAAGTCCATTTTCAGGGGTCCTTGAAAATAATGAGATGATTATAACAATAAAGAGGTTACCCCTGCCTCTCTGCTATAGGGACACCCTAGACACGCAGGAAAGAAAGGGGAACCCAAACACCCAGAGAGAATATGTTTCAAAATCTCAAAAATGGGTTAAAAACAGGATGGATGATTTTGCCCCAGCTGAGATAGAGTGAAGGAAGCTGAAGAATTTCAAAGAGAGAGGAGTTGCAGTTCAAAGGAGTAATAAAGATTAGAGAGCACTGCAATCTGTTACCTTTTGTCAAGAGGATAGGGATACAGAAGTTTCCATGCCTGTCTTAGTAGGATAGGAAGCAGAACTTTCTATCTCTTATAGCAAAGTAAAAGAGTACTCATTCTGTTTGGCCTCCAGACAGGTTGGCTAAACCTTAAAATGGCGAATGAGAGGGTTGTACAATATCTGTGCCTTCTTGCAGAATGTATGTTGTAGGTTAATGGGAACAGTTTGTATATATATATATATATATATATATATATATATATATATATATATATATATATATATATATATAACTGTACTCACTATGGTGGTCTTTGCATAAGGCCATTATGGTTGTATCTTAGATGGAAAACTGCAGTGTACCTGTATTTATCTCATTGTACTGCCATTGCGTGACATACACATTTTGCTGTTTGTGGATCTGTATCCTGCCATGCTGTATGCCTGTTACTTGCAGCTCAATTTCTGCCTCTTAGCATTGTAAAACATATTAAGATATTGACATGCATAAAAGTATATATTTCTGCCAGCTGCACCTTTTTGATTGTTCTTTTCCACTCCATTGAATAGCATTACTGTAGTAACAGTGTATTTGTTTATTATATGTACTTTATGCCCATGCATTTATTTATACATCCAATAGTATTATAAATTATGTACCATAAGACTGTGCTCTTATCATCTATATGTTAACTGCTAACCCTTCTGATGGAATTTGCACCTTATGTATGCATGTACTAATAAGAGTACATATGATATGTATGTATCTTTTCTGAGTATCAGTCATCATTGCCATATTATTATACCATATCATTGCATAATTTGTATTATTTTTTAGCAGTTTACTGCATGCCTGCTCTGAATTATTCTTTTCACACCTTTCCTTTCCTGTCATGTATCTTTGTCTTTGAGCATTTTATATGTGGGCTTCTCCGCTTTGTTCTTGTGTCAGTATCGATCCTGTTTCCTAGTTAGTCATTCTATGCCCACATATTTTTTACTATTAACTCTTTTGGGTCATAACCTCAAGCAACATCCTACTCCCTGCCAATCTTCTAATAATTCTAAAGGCAATATGCAGAACAGCATATTTATATTAGAATTCTACATAGTTTGACATCTGATGACACAGGCTCTGTAATGTGTTTGCCAAATTGTTTTTCTCAGACAAGATCTAGGAATAAGAAGCACCTAGTGACCCCAACAGCTAATCACTTGTACTACTTACATTTATTTGTCTTTAGTAAACCAATGGGTGTATTCATGCAAAATGGGCACACTTCAGGCATTATCCTACCATATGTTACACTAACACACACACACACACACACACACACACACACACACACACACACACACACACACACACACACACACACACACACACACAGAGACACACACACACAGTGTAGCGTTCTTAATTAGTAAAAGCAACAGCAAAGTAGAGGCTCATTGACTGTATTAATTTCCCATTGCTGACACTGCAATGCAGCATTATGTGATAATCCACTCCTAAGTGTACTGTTCTCTGGATAAGATAATAAACAGATATCCTGTTTGCCTGAGATGGTGATAACTCATGTTTATGCAAGAGATTCCATGGCACTTATTGAAAACAGCAGGGGGTTGCCTTGTAAATTTGCAGATTTTGATATACTACACCCTTTCTATTTTATTTACACTTTTAAAATATGTACAGTATTTATATCTTCAATCTCAGAACCATAACATACTTTATAATTTCAGTTCTAATTGGCAATCTTTTCCTCCATATCCTCCATTTTATTTTATCTAACACGTTTGCATTTTCATTTCTATTTGTGTTGTACAATAACTCTTCACATCTCCTTCTTCACAAAATCTATATTGTTAGAAATATCATATCCCATTTATCAATTACACAGTGTCTTCTATTTCATATTTCATATACAGTAGTGCATCTATACTTGCATCCTTAAATCCTTATGCTGTATATTCATCTTATTTTTTTCCAAAACCACACATTATTTTTACCTTCTAAGTACTAGTGCTTTGTCATTTTTTCCTCATTACAAATATTACAAATTTTCCTATATTGCCTTATATTTCATACTACGTTTTACTGGCAGTTTATCCAGTAATTGCCTACATAAAAATCTCCGGTCTAATAAAATACTTCACACCCTTCCTTTGTATATTCATAGGTTCATAGGTAGGTACTTGGCTATTGACCCAAGGGCCTATGTAAGCCTAGCCAGCAAGGCACCATAGCTTACTCTATCCAAGAAAGTTATTTTCCTGTGCCACAGCCCAGCAGAAACACAGAAGTGATCCCTGGGGTGTATTTCCTATTTCTCATCCACTCATCAAGATTTTTCTTGAAGAGTGCTAATGAAGAACTCTGCTTGACATAGATAGGTAGCCTGTTCCAGAATATAAGAAGTCTCTGGGACAGGAATCTATCCCTCCAGCATGTCCTGTTTATTGTGGTGACAAGGTTTAGGTCCCTAGAGCGTGTAGCTTGGAGGGATTTCTTTAGGTGTAGCATGTCCAACAGCTCTGGGTTTGACATAGCTTTATATGTTAGGCAGAGATTACCTCTGATTAGGTGATATGCTATGGAGTAAAGCTGGAGTTTTTTGAGGCAGTCAGTGTACGACATTTGTTTGAGGCCAGTAATCCTCTTTGTGAGGTACTTCTGTGGTCTTTCCAACTGCTGCAGATGGCATTTTAATATCTTCTTTAAATTTCATCCATAGAAATGTCAAATAGCCACCTGGCGGTGTAAACCTTGGCTTGAGATGGTTGTCACTGCAGAAATGACACACCGACACCATGTGTAAAATGAGAAGAAGGGTTGAGGATGGCTGGATGGATAGATAGATATGTCGAATAATGTTTCTCAATCATTATATTATACAATTCCTTCCTGTCTTTATTTTCCATAATTTAATCTTTTCATCATATTCTATTCCTTCCATACTTTCCTGATTTCTATGGCTTTTCTCACTCTCTCTTCCTTTTTATCATCTGTCCATTTTTTACATACAATATTTCTGCTAACAAACTATTTCCCGTCTCCATCATAGTTTTTAATATGCTCCAAAATTATAGATGCCAAATATGCAATCTTTTTTAATCCAGACCTCCCTCTTCATTTTCATTATATATGATTAATTCTTCTACTAATTAGATTCAGTCTTGATCCACAGACAATGCTAAAACAAATTTGTAATAACTTTTTTCCATTTTCCCAGGAGACATACATACTATCCTCATATATCCCAGCTTCCTTCATCAATACAGATAAATAAAAAGTTTTTCACTAATTAATCAATGGTTTTACTTCTTCCATAATCTGTGTCAATTGCAGAGCTATTTCATGTCATTCCCCAAACCTTATTTCTTATATACTTATCTTTTTTCTCATACCTATATATTCCATTTATCTTTTTATTTCACCAAACTCTTGTTTTTTAACCAGTTTTATTTCAGTCCATCTTTCTTTAATCACTTTTCACTCTTATCACAGTTTTTCTCATCCACCTGGTATTCTTTGTTACAATGAACAAATCGTCTGCATATGAAAGGTATACAGGTATTATAACCCCTATCATTTCATCTACAAATTTTTGTTTAGTTGAATGCATCACCAACATGAAAAGACACATACTCACAGAATACCCCTATTTAACACCTCTTTCAGTTTTCTATTCTACTCCTAACCAGCTATTTGTCATGATTTTCATTAAGACTTTTCATAACATTTCTTTAAAAAAAATTATTATTTTCTCCCAAACTTCTTATCCTCCTATAATTTCCCACAGTGCCTCATAACTCACTGAATCAAAAACTTATGCTACATCACACACAACCAGTTTTTCTTCTCTATTTTGCCATAAAGTAGCATCCATTATTTGTTTTACTAATACTAACTTTTCCTTCAGTTTGCTCCTGTTCTTACATAGTCAAATGTTCATAGGCACTTACTAAGTTATTGATCCATGAGGATCTTTAGAAGCCTAGCCCTACATTCCCATGAAGTTTTAGACTTTGTAATTTTAGTACAAATAAGCCAGCTCTGGGTGCTAAACCAGGGGTGAATTTGTGGATCCCCATCCATTTAATCAGATTATGTTTGAACAGAGTAAGGGAAATACTTTGTTTTATGTGGAGAGGAAGACGATTCCAAAGAAGTATTCTCTGTGATGCATTTCTATCCCTCCAATATGTTCTATCTATATTGCAGAAAAAAATTAACATCTCTTGAGCAGATGTTTGTTCCATCATTGAGCTTGTAGATGTGTGGTATATCAGAGAGGATAGGATCTGCTGAAGCTCTGGTTGTGAGACAGTAACTTGTATGATATTGAAAAGAGGGACAACATTCTCAGATGTTGAGCATAGTTTTTATAATATAGGTCTTTGATTTTCTTATTGAGAAAGCATTGCGGTCATTCAAGTTGTTGAACAGGAACATGCTGAAGGGGCACTATAGGCAATGATTAGGCTAATAATTGTCGATTACAGTGGAATAATCACATCTCTGAACTTAGATGCCATAACCTTAGTAATAAACTGCCCAATGAAAAAGGACGTTCCTGTTTTCTTTCTCAACACATCTTGCATCAATCAAACATAACTCATTATTTGTCTCCCTTCTTACTCTAGTCAGTAACTACAAAACCCATAACCTTATTCCTTATAGTATTCAGATTATATTTCCCCATCTCACCTTCTTCACAAGTATTTATTTATTTAACATTTGTTTGTCAGGATAGTCTGACTGGACAACAAGTGTCCGTTTTCAGTGGAGTCCTGGGTAGAAAAACTCCATACGTTTACAGAGAGAAGAAAAATTTACAAAAAAGACATTACAGAGTAGTAGCATATAGATTGTAGATTTTACAGCCATTAGTATACAATAAGAGGATGTTCCCCTTTTGGTTGAAAATACAAGTGTACAAATTATACAGTGAGAGTAGATAAGAACCCGGTAGAGCATTGCAAGATATTTCACAACTGAATAAGAGTATATAAATGTTTAAGTTTCCATATATACATTCAATCAAATATACATGTAAGAGCATACACACACACACACACACACACACACACATATATATATATATATATATATATATATATATATATATATATATATACATAGTTATACATACACACACACACACACACACACACACACACACACACACACACACACACACACGTACATACACTCATATATAGGTTATTGCTCACACATGGATAGGTATAGTTAGATGGTGGTGTTTGTGTTGTCCAGGACAGATGGGGTGTAGAAATAGTGAGTGGACAAGATTTCAGTGAGTCAATTACAGTGGCATAGATGGTTGATGAAGAGGTATGTTTTAAGTAGGCTTTTGAAGGAGGGTTTGGAGTTTTGTAATCTGAGGTTGGGGGAAGGTATTCCATATATTTGCTATTTCATGGGCAAATAGTGATTCCCCGGAGTTGTTTTTGCATGCAATGGTTTCAATTAAGGCTTTGTTGGAGGAACAAAGTTGTCTATTTGAATTGTAGGTCAGCATGCCAGTCAGGTCAGGTTTTTTCTCGGGATAGTACAGAATTAGGTGAGCTAGGCTGAGTTGATGGTACCTTAATAGGTTCAGAAATTCAAGCCAGTGCAAGGCTTGTAGGGAAAGGCAGTAGTGGGATCGTAATTTGGCATTGGTAGTGAATCTAGTGATTTTGTTCTAACAGATGGAAAGCTTATTAAGGCCAGTTTTGTAAAGATTAGTTAGAATTGGGGATGTATAAAGTATAGCAGATAGGAGGTGGGTCCTGGCTATTGCAATTCGAGATTCGGTGGTTAGATAACTTTTACAGTGATAGAGGAAACCTAGCTTTTTGTGAACTTTAGTGATGGTTGATGATATGTGCTTTCTGAATTTGAGTCGCTGGTCAATGGTAGCTCCTAGGAGTTTAGCCTCAGTAACAGAGGTGATTTGGGTTTTGCTGGCGGAGAGTATAGAGAAGGTAAAGTTGCTCATTTTAGTAGAGTGGAATAGCATTAGTTGTGTTTTCTTGGAATTTATTATAAGTTGTGAGTTTTTAAGCCAGTTCTCTATTTCAGAGAAGGCTTCTTGGGCTTTTTTGTTGGAGAAGTTGGATGTTGGGTGCAGAGCTTATGAGAATTTTGTCATCAGCATATTGGACTATGTCAGGTTTAGAGGTAGCTGAGTGGAGTTGGTTTGTGAAGATATTAAAAAGAAGGGGTCCTAGGATTGATCCTTGTGGCATGCCTAAGGAGGTTGGAAGTGGGGGGAGATAGAGATTTATACCATATGACAGATTGTTGGTGGTTATCTAAATAGATTTTTAAACTAGAGTAGGGTGGGGTTGTTAAGGTTGAGGTCAGAGACAAGATAGTAGTTTATTATGTGAGACTGTGTTGAATGCCTTGGATAAATCTAGGAAAGTACCTGAGACAAATTCACCTAGATTCCTGTGGGAGTTTATAATATTGGTGAATTTGAGTAGGGCAGTGGTGGTGCTGTGGGATGTGCGAAATACCTGTTGGGTTGAGGAGAGAAAGTTGTTGGTGAAGAGATAGGAGAGGAGCTGGAGATGAATACATCTTTCTAGGATCTTAGAGAGGGGTGAGAGAATTGCAATTGGTCAGTAGTTGGAAAGGTCTAGGGAGGGGCCACCTTTGTGGAGTGGTATGATATATGGAGTTTTCCACAGGGATGGAATGGTGTGCTTGGTGATGGATCTATTTATTAGAAGTGAAATGGGATAGGCTTTAGCTGTGGATACAATTTGGAGGTATTCAGCAGGAAGGTTATTGGCTGCAAGGGTGGTTGGTTTGAGTTTGTCTAGGTGTTTTTGGATAGTATAGGTAGGAACACACTTAAGTGTGAAATGTATGGTACTGATTTGGGCCTGAGGTGGTTGTGGGGTGGTGGAGAAAGTGATGTTGTTTAAGAGTTTAAGTACTGAGGAGGTGAAATAGTTATTAAAGCTGGAGGCTATGTCCAGATCTGTACCTCTTATATTGGGGGTGGGAGTGGTGGCTCTTCCGGGCTGTAAGATGTTCTTTATTGTTGCCCAGCATTTTTGCGGTTTGGTACTATATTTGTTTTGTTGGGTGATATAGTAATTTTGTTTATCGAGCCTAACCTGCTTTATTGCTTTGTTCCGGAGCTCATGAAAGGTTTGCCTAGCTGCGGGTGATCTGGTGTGGTGCCAGGTTTTCCAGGCTTTATCCCTGGCTCTAAGTAGGGCTTTTGTGGTTTTGGGGTGGGGTTGACATGTATAATGATAGTTTTTAAGGGGGTTAGTTGGTTGAGGATATCTAGGAATGTGGAGTTGAAGTAATCAACTGCTTTGTCTAATGAAAGGGTTTTGATGAAAGACCAATTGCAATGTTGCAAGGATCTTATGAAGTGGTCTCTAAGAACATTTTTGTTAGAGCAGGTTTGTAGAAGGGAGCGAGAGTTAATTATTTTAAGTTTGTGCCTCAGGATAAAAGTGGGGCTGTGGTTGCTCAGAGAGTTTGGTAATGTGCCACATTGATGGGCAGTATTTGGTTGATTTGTGAGGATCCAGTCAAGTATAGATTCTCTTTTTGTGGCCTTATCAATGCGTGTGGGAGTATCTATTAGTTGGATGAAGCTATATAGGTTAATGTGGTGGGTGGGGGTGGGAGAATGGATGGAGTTCCAGTCAATCTTTACATCACCTAGCATGATAGTTTCTTGAGGGAGGGAGGGAATAGGAGGCCCAGTGAAGTATGGATTCTAGGGAGGTTAGGTTGTCACCCAGGGGTATATAGATAACCAGTAGGTTTAAGTGTTTATGTTGGCTGAGAGTTTTGTAAATAGAGTCTCTGCATTGTTGAAGTTGAGGGAATCCTTTTGGAGGAGTTGGATCCAATAAAGGATGTACAATTCAGAAATAAACTATCAGTTGCTCAGAAGTCACATCTATAATGTCAGTCCTTCTTTTGTTATCAATGCTTTTTCTTTTTGTTAAAAGGAGTGAAAGCTCTTTTTAATTTTACCAGTTAGATGCCCTAAGAAATTACTTTGTCTGAGGGCTGAGAGTGAGTCAACTATTGCTGAGTCAGAGACAGACTGGGAAGGTAGTGGGGATATATCACATAAAAAAAGAAAAAATAAACTGGTAGATGTTTCTTTAGAGACTAGAAGAATTAGAATTACAGTTTAGTGAGCAGAGTTTTACAGACTTTAGGTGTAGAAACCAGAATGTGTGTACTGGGGGAGGGGGGTGACTCAAATGTCTGAGGGATGAAAGTGATTGAGTCAGCTAATGTTGACTCAGAGGCAGACTGGGAGGGCAGTTGTGATATATCACATACCAAAAAAAGATGGAAAAATGTTTCTTCAGAGACTGGAAGGGCTAGAATTACAGTTTAGAGTGGAGTATTTTTACAGACTTGAAGGGTAGAAATCAGAATGTTTCTACATTGGGGGGGGGGTACAGGGTTTTACCTCTCCTGTTTTTGTTCTTCACTTGTTTCTGATTTACCCTTATCCTCCTTTTCACATGCCAAGCCATCACATCTGTTCATTTTCTGTATCTGAATCATTTCTATCAATACTTCTTCCCCCTACCATTTTAAATATTCCTGCACAGTGTTTTATACTCCTCCTGAATGGTATTTTCCCACATAATGGGCCAGATTTACAAAGGCTTTCACGGAGTCTAAGATTAGTGTAAGACGGCAGACAGCCAATATGTCTGCCGACCGATCCAGCAACAGCCGGCAGGGGCGTGCATGAGAGCTTCTAAAGCTACTCTTGCACGGACAGTGTTATGGTATGCAAATTGCCTCATTTGCTGCTAAAAGCTATGCAAATGAGGTAAATTTGTGATCCAGGAAACACTATCCTGTCAGTGTAAGAGTAGTGTTATTTGCAGAAATATACTCCGTTGGTAACGGAGTGCCATTCTGCAAATAGCTAAACGGAGCTGTGATAGCTCCAAATAAAGGATGCATCCAGTTGAGGAAGCAAGCCAATGGCCAAATATAAGGCCATTGGCATTTGCAAATGTTGTAAATCCTTAAAATCCATTTTTTTCCCTGATCTCCGATGTTTAAGCATAGCGCAGTGCCGCACAAACGTGTGGTGCTTTAAATAAAATGAAAAAAAAATTGAAAAATAGCCAAAAATGGGCATTTTCACTAAAAGGCTTGTTCTGCCATGCAGGTGAATGGCAGGCTGAAAACAACATGGTCACTGAGTAGTGGTTGCTAAGGGGTGGGGGGGGGGCTCAGTGTGAGAGATGTAACCAAGCATTAGTAGGCAATCCTATGAAAATGAGGATAAGGATAGTGAATCCCAATTTTCACCGGCATGTGAGCCATGACCCTAAAGTGTAAGTGTAGGAGTAGGGGAGTAGGAGAGTAGAAGATAGGTGACATCATGAGGGGGTATGTCTGAAAGACTGTAAGCTTATTGGAGCACAGTGGCTTGTGTTTGCCCTGAGTTGCTCAGGATTGCAAGAGGCGTGTCTACAGTTGTCCTAGCTGAAAACAAGAAACCAAAGGCGTACGCCGTGGATATACCTGAAATTTCTTGCAAACGTGCACACAGCGTGTGTGTACATGTGCACGTGTTTGCGCTGCCCAGAACAGAAACAGAAAGGGAAAAGGAAGGAAAAGAAGTAGTAGGAAGTTAACCAAGTAGAACTAGCAGAGCTGCCAGGTGAAATATATCAGAATCAGCCAGTTACACAGGCAGTAGACTAGCCCAGCCCAGCCCAGCACTTTAAACTCTGCAAACAGCAGTCTACCCTGTTTTTCCCAAGAACTCAGCAACACTGCAGTATACAAAGAGTGAAAACTTAAAAAGCTTAAGTCAGACAAAATGTTAGGGGCTGCTATTGCTATCATAAACCAACATGTGCAAGATGCTGAGGGTGGTGATGTTGTGAATGCTGCTGAGCAACCCACAGTGAAGAGATGGAGAAGAGTGTACAGACCCAGGGTAACCTTCCAGGGGCTACATGAGCTGGAGATAGTGGAGCGCTATAGAGTGGACAGAGGCCTCCTGCAGCAAATTGTTGAGCTGTGCCAGCCATGCCTCACACACAGAACCAACAGAGGGGAACCCATCCCAGTGGATACCAAGGTATATGTTGGCCTACGAATACTAGCTACAGGTACCTTCCAGAGACCAACTAGTGATATGATGGGGGTTTCACAGGCATCAGCATCCGGGGTACTGCACCAATTCCTGGATGCCATGTCAGCACATGTCGGTGAGCACGTATATTTCCCCAATTCTCGTGGGGCAATGGCCAGCAATATGCGTCTTTTCTGCCAAATAGCAGAATACCCTGAGGTAGTGGGTGCAATAGACTGCACACACATACCCATCAAAGCACCACCCAGTGAGCGGGGTAGCATCTACATCAACTGCAAGGGCTTCCCCTCCTTCAACTGCCAGGTCATGTGTGATGCCCAGGGCATAATAATGAATGTGTGTGCTGGCTGCCCTGGACATTATCACGATTCCCACATCTGGCATCTGACACAGGTGTACCAGAGATTTGCCAATGGGGACATCCCTGACGGTCACCTAGTGGGGGATGCTGGATACGCACTGAAGCCGTGGCTGATGACACCCATCAGAAATGCACACACACCTGAACAAGAACTCCATAATGAGGCACACGCACAAAAAGAAACATTATTGAGCATGTGTTTGCGATGCTCAAGTCACAGTTCTGGTACCTGGACACATCTGGTGGAGCCTTGCAGTACTCACCAACTACATGTACCCAAATTGTCATGGTATGTGCCATGCTATGCAATATGATCCTGCAAAAACAGCTGCAGCAGGAACAGCATGGGGCAAGGCCAAACAGCCCCCCACCATTGCCAAGGACTGCACAGGCATAGCGTGACTCAGAGGAGGAACAACATGAGCCTGCCCCAGTATGCAGAAGGAGGCGTGCCCAGTATGCCTTGGCCTTGGCAAAGAGGCAATGCATAGCGCATACACTGACTCAGTAGGAACCCTGGAAATGACACCTCTCTCTGATTCACACATACAAAAAAAGGATGCCTAACTTGACACTACCTGTTTTCAAACATGTATAGGGAGTATACTATGTGCATCCGACAGAGGCAGCCCTGCAGCACCACCTGAGGCATGATTGCCCTATTTTAAGCAATATAAAGCAGTGCTAAGCACATTTTACCACTATTTAGCATATTTAAGTGCAATTGCGTGGAGCTGTGTACCGCTCTAACTAGTGCAATGTTGGGCAACGTTGAGCAATGTTGGGCAAAGTCGTGCAAGGTTGAGCAAAGTTGAGCAAAGTCAGGTAAACACGCTCACACCTGCTTTACTGTTCCTTAAGCAGTCTGGTCTGCCCAGCAGGAAAATAAAAAGCAGTGACAGGGCTCGAACTCAGGATACTGTGCACAATAGTCACAGTACTGAACCACTAAGCTATGACAGCATTTCACTGGCACCGACACAGCAGGACAATTGTAGACTAATGAAAACACAAACAAATGCTGTATCATGCCCTCTGAAGAGGCATATGAGTAACTTCCCCCCAGGCCTATGCAGACAGATAACAGCAGGCCAGGCAATGTGATGTGGGTTGGGCTGGCTATGAAGTCACAAACTAATATAAGTGAAATTGGAAGCTAAGATCTGTAGTACAGTAGTATGCCTCAAGTCAGTACAATAGGAAACAGTACAGACTGAAATGGAGTACCTGACATAGCAGTGCAGGCCTAACAAATGTGTATAAGTGTCAGGTAAACCCCTCATCCTATGTACACCCACAGTAACAATCAGGTGTGCCCCTGGGTAGAAATGTACAACTAATAGCTGTCCCCCCGTATGTAGAAATGTTGATAAGTCTATGCAAAGTGACTCATGGAAGCCCTGCAGGCACAGTATGCTTCCTGTCGATGTACAACACAAAGTTGTGCCCTGAAGTAAAAACCAACTTGATTTTTCACACACATATAGTATATATGTCCATACTGGACATGCTCACACATAAACAAATTTAGCAAATTTCAGTCAGCAACATACTGAAAGGTCATACTGGGCATGGTCGCACAATTAAATAAACAAAGTAAATGTCAGTCAACAACATACTGAAAGATCATACAGGGCATGCCCACACACTTAGGCCATGTCTGAGTACAGCAGTGGGCCACACATATCTGGCAGTTGGAGTTCTTACCCCCAGAAACTTGTCACTATTCACCAATCCTGCCTTGCGCACACAGTTATATGAAAACAGACCCATATAATATATTGGACTCCTGTCATAATCAAACTATGTACTACAAGTACTTAAGTTGCTCAAAGAAAGTGAAAATTCAAAGAAGATCAATAAATCTCTGATCAGTATCATCAATAAACAATGAGCACTCCTAACATTATCCAATCCATGTTCTGGCAAAAATATTGTCAAAGAGTCCATAGAGAACCATGAAGCTTTCTTTCGCTATGTCATAAATATCAATGTAAACTCATACATGTTCTGAGTCAGTGCAAACTGTAAATGAATACATGTACATGACTGACATTGCCAACATCTTGTCAGACAGGTTCATACTTACCCCCCTCTCACTGACAAAAGGGCCCATTATCATACCTGGAGATTGTGAAAACCCAGAAATCACATATACAATGGTTAAACAGCTCTTTCCAAACCTAAAAACACGATGTCTATGGGATGACATGGTTTCCCTAGCTGTGTCATATGTGAACTCCAAAACAAATAGACCCTGCACCAGAACAGTCTGTTGAGACTCACCCTCTGTACAGGATATGAAACTGTTGAAAGGGTTACAGCAACGTTTGGCACACTACACAAGTATTGGTGCACAACAGACCATGGGAACTATTGTCTTATAAGCCTATTAAGCCTGATCTGCAAGGCCATGGAGTCCATCATGATGGAACTCATAAACAGAGCTATTGAGAGCCTACAAACACCCAACCCTATCCATTTTGGTTTGGTCAGGGACAGATCATGGTTCCCAAACCTGCTAGACTGTTTTCAAGGCAGTCACCCAGGACATACATCAATAAAATGAGCTACACATGTCCCACATAGACCTTGAAAAGCCCTTTTCCAACATCCCAGACACATGTCGTAAACACAAAATCAACAACCTGTGCATAAATATGTGTGTCATCTGATGGATTGCCAACTGGGGCACAGATAAATCCCACAAGATAAGAACTGTGGTCTCTTGTTCAAGCTGTTAACAACTGCTGTCCCCTATGGCTCAGTCCTGGGACCCCTCCTGTCTGGTGTATACTTTTCAGGAATACAGTCAAACGCACGAGGGCTATGTTTAGCAAAGTTTGTGAATGACTGCAAAAAAGTTGTCATAATCAATGTTTCAGACAACAGAGACATCCTTAAAAAGGGTCTCAGTCAGACAGATGTGGTGTCAAAATTATGGCCTCGAGCTACAGTCATACAAATACCACATAGGTGCCAACACCCTAAACATGGAGGTGATAATGAGGGATACATGTGGATAGTCATCTCTACTTCCAGAAACACATTCGCAAAGTGGTTAGAAAATCATGCTATGTGTTCCCACAAACTGCCAAGGTCTTTGCATGTAGGTAAAAGGAGGTTCCCTCTACTCATCAGTCATCAGACCCGTCAGAGAGTACCACTACACACTTGCAATGAATCTGACTAGGCACCTTCAGCAGCTGGAAAGACAACTGAAGTATCTCAACAAGAGGATTACTGGCCTCAAACAGTTGCCCCATGCAACAAAACTGAATTTAACTCAATCTGTACTCTGTTGCATACTGTCTGCTCATGAGATCTCTGTCCAACAGACAGGTCCATGTCCAATGCAGAACTGATGTACATGCTCTATCTGAAGTAAATACAAGCTCACTGTACCACATGTTCTAGGGATATCATCATCACAACATTAAATAGAACATGTTGGAGGGATACATTACTAACTCACAGACTTCCCTTGCTTTGGAACAGGCTCCCAACCGACATTAAGCCGAGTCCCTCACTGACACTCTTCCAGAGGAGCCTTGATGAGTGTATGTGAAAATGAACTGTCACACCATGGATCACTTCATCAGCTCTACCACACAGAGGCCTGGGGAACTAACTCCATGATTGGTGATAGCTGCACACTCTGGCCATACTAATATATGCCTTCAGGCAGATAGCCTATTACCTACCTATGTACCTATAAATATATGTAGGGGGAACACAGTATAATAAGCCAAATATGGATATGCAGACATGTGTGTAAGAGGGTGACCATGACAGGGAGCTATCCAGGACTGTCCCACCCAGCACACATCCCAATGGCACGAAAGACATGAGGTGCACATCTCTCCCACTGTACATAACAGCCACCAGTACCTGTAAGCATTACAGTGTATGTGGTCCATGTGCCTGCTGTACAACATGACTGTACAATGAAGTACACATCTACTATCTGTAGACATGTACCTGTCACATAGGTTCATAGGTATGTAGTAGACTATCGTCATGAAGGCATATATCAGCCTACGCAAGTTGTGCAGCTTTCCCCACACCATTGGGTAGTCTCCCAAGGCCTAGTTCTAATAATTAGTACCCTAAGCCCCTTTCTAGTGGGGCTGCTGATGTGATGCCTGGCATGCATTGTCTGTTTCCCATTCACTCATCAAGGTTCCAATTGAAGAGTGTCAGCAAGGGGTTCTGTCTGACGTACATTGGGACTCTGTTCCACAGTAAGGCAAGTGTCTGGGATGGTACTCTATCCCACTAGCATGTTGTATTCATCGTGGTGATGAGGTTAATATCCCTGGAATGTGTAGGGTGACTCAATGTTGTTATCTGTAGATGGAGTATGTTCAACAGTTATGTGTTGGACATGGCTCTGTATGTTAGGCAGAGTGTGCCTCTGAATAGGCGGTATGCAATGAAGAACAGATTTAGTTTTACCAGTTGTGTGGTATAACTGTTTGAGGCCAGTAATCCTCTTGGTGAGGTACCTATGTGGTCTCTACAGCTGCTGGATATGCTAAGTCGAGTACATCCAAAATGGTGCACTGTACTCAATGATGGGTCTGATGATGTAAGAGTAGAGTGCCAACACTACCTCTTTGGATCCTGATGCAAACCCTTTGTTGATTCGGTGGGCCACATAGGATCTCCTGATCACTTTGGCAACATGGTTGTCAAAGGAAAGATGAATATCTACTTGTGTCCCCAGATCCCTTATCACCTTGTCATTTTTAAGGGTGTAACACCTATGTGGTAGTTTGTGGGTATTTTGTTTTCACAAAGAGGATCACTATGCATTCCTCCACAGTGAACTTGAGGCCATGATTCTGACACCGCACATCTGTCTCATAGAGTCCCTTCTGGAGAATATGTCTGTCTTCCGGGGAATTTATTATGGCAAACACTTTACAGTTCCCAGCAAACTTAGTCAACCACAACACTCCTGTGTTGGCATGTACATTTGAGAAGTGTATACCAAACAGGAGGGACCCCAGGACTGAACCCTCAGGGACACCAGTCATTATCGTTGTAGACTCTGACATGTAGCCAGCAACTCTTAATGTGTGGGATCTATCTGTGAGCCAGTTTGCAATCCATCTTGTTATGTATGGATTCAATGCCAGGTTGGTGAGTTCATCTATGATACCTGACTGAGGAATGGTGTCAAAGGCCTTAGCAAGGTATAGGTAGGCTGTGTTGAGCTCATTTTGATCATCTGTAGCCTGGGTAACTGTCAAAGAAATCCTCCCAGTTCAGGAGGTGTGGTCTGCATTTGACAAAGCCAAGCTGGGTGTGCTCAACTGTGTGAAGGTTCCCAATCTCTGTATTGTTGACTTCCATTATGATTGGCTCCATTGCCTTGCAGAACACACTCATCAGGCTCATAGAGCATGAATGCCAAGGGGTTTTTGTGGCCCCACCCCTGTGGAGTGTGAAGAATGTTGCTGTGCAACATTCTATGGGTACATATCCTGTAGAGAGCATGTAGAGAGAGGTGTAGGTATCCTTGATGAATATGGATACATCCTCACCCTATGTGCTATGATTCAGGTTCTGATGCTGGAAGGTATGGAATGAGTAGTATCCTGGTAGTGCTGGTGTGTTGTCTGGAGCCTTGAACTAGGTTTATGTTACTGCACAGATATCAATATTCTCCATAATGAGAAGTGCCTCGAGTGTGTGCATCTGGAGGCTGAGACTTCTGGCAATGAGTAGCATTTAGCTCACTTTGTGGTTATTTGTGTTGGTTATGGGGTTTGGTTTGTCCTGCATGACCGGTGTTCCACACCTGAAGTCAGCGCCTCATTGGTCCCATCTGACCATAAGCTAATTACCCTACATATCCACATTCTGGACCCACACCCCCATTAAGGAAACCATGTTAAAAAATGTCTCCAAAGCCAACTTCATGCTTCTTAAGACAGAAGTGCTGAAGTGCAGGACACCCATGCAGATGGACAATACAGATATGACTACTGAATCCTTCACAATTGCACTTTATAAGCACTTACATGAGTGCATGGATCATGCTATCCCTAACAGAACCAAGATTCTATCCTCCTAAAAAAGGAAGCCAATCTGGTGGTCCCTTGCCATAAACAAACTCTACAACAGAAGAAAGAAACTGTTGCAAAAAAGAGTAAAATCATATGATTGGAGGAACTCCCTGGTCAGCCACAGTAAGAAGCTGAGATCCCTCATAAAATCCTCAAAAGCTAGTTATGAAAACAAAATCAACACTGATTCTAAAGACAGCCACATTCTATAGCTATGTCAAGAATCTCAATGACAACACTCAGATCTGCTCTGAGTTACAGCATAATGGTACTAAATATACAGACACAACTGATATTGCTAACATCCTGGCAGATAGGATCAGTGCTATCTTTACCCCCCTCTCACCCTTGAAAGAGCACATCTCTATAACGGAAGACTGCAAAGTTGCTGTCATCATGGCTGTACAGGTAAAAAACACTTTCCAAAGTCAGGAACACAGCATCCACGGAACCAGATAATATCCCAGGCTGTGTTCTACACAAACTACAGAATGAACAGGCACCACACCTACGTACCATGTTCAGTCCTAGCCTCACCTCAGGCTTTGTGCCTGCTGAATGGCGAACAGCGACGGTTATCCCACTACACAAGGGGGAAGCCACCACGGACCCCAGGAACTAGCGCCCCATTAGCTTGATGAGCCTGCTCTGCAAGGCCATGGAATGTATCATCATATAACTTATAAAAAAAGACATTGGTAATCTCCAAACTCTGGACCACAACCATGTTGGGTTTGTAAAAGGCAGATCATGTCTCCTAAACCTGATAGACATCATTGAAGCAGTCACTAGAACCGTAGACAAGAGTAAAGTGGTTCACACAGCCTATGTAGATCTTGCCACGGCTTTCAACACCATCCCCCACTCTGGAATTATAGATAAACCCACTAAACTAGGTATAAATCGCCATTAACTACAACATAGGCGGTAGTATACTTAACACTGAAAGTGTGATAAGAGACCTTGGGTCACAGGTGGACAGTGGACACACCTGCGATAATCACATCCCCACAGTAGTCAGGAAATCCTTCTACATGGCACACCTCATCACAAAAGGTGTCTCATGCAGAATAGAAGAGGACATTGTTCCCCTCTACTCATCACTCACTAGATCCATAATAGAGTACAACACCCCTTTTGCTATGTACCTCACAAGACATCTACAACAACTGGAAAGCCTGCAGAAATACCTCACAAAGAGGATTAGCAGCCTGAAATACATGCCATACACAGACCATCTCAAAATGCTCCAGCTGTACTCTCTCCTATATCACCTACTCAGAGGTGATCTCTGCCTAACATACAAAGCTATGTCAAACACAGAGCTGTTGGACATCCTCCACATAAAACACTCACAATCCCTCTGATCTTCGGCCCCAAAACCCAGAGTGAAATACAAAATAATGGGGTGTATCCATTTACCTTATGGATACCCACACCTTCAGGTTAGTGGCACAGCATGAGGCCTTGGAGCCCATGCAAGTGCAACTAACATTGGAAAAAGCTGCTTATCAGATTGTAGCCTGCTACAGATCACTTA
Source organism: Protopterus annectens (assembly GCF_019279795.1). Classification (NCBI taxonomy): domain Eukaryota; kingdom Metazoa; phylum Chordata; order Ceratodontiformes; family Protopteridae; genus Protopterus; species Protopterus annectens. Next base: position 957,599,360 of record NC_056729.1, read on the forward strand.
CCTTGTCTCAGAAACCTCACTCAGTATTCCTGAGAACACTGGAAAATATAAAGGTCCTACCAAACACCATTATATGAGGAGATTACAACTACCCAAACATTGACTGGTAGAATTACTTGTGTACATCGTCCTTTGCCCAATGCTTCCTAGAGTTTAAAAACTCAAACACCCTGGAACAGCTGGTCACCACAACCACTAGAGGTGACAACATACTGGACCTGATCATCACCAACATGGGGTACCAATGTTCCACACCAGAGATAAACCCCTCACTGGTAATATCAGACCATAAAGTAATCACACTGGACATCCACATCCCGCCCCCCCCCAGTCAAGGAAACCACTGTGAAGAAATTTTCAAAAGCAAACTGCACACTTCTCAAGACCAAAGTGGAAAGTTCCAAACCCCCCTTGCTATAGGATAATGCTATACAATCTACAGAATCATTTATAAGTGCATTCTATGAGCATCTACAGGGATGCATGGATCGAGACATCCCAAATAAAACCAAGATGCACTCCTCCAAAAAGAAGAAACCAATCTGGTGGTCATTGCCCATAAATAAGCTATACAACAGAAGGAGGAAACTAACACATGATAGAGCAAGCTTCACAAAAGGAAAGGCATCACTGATTATTATTAGGAAGAAACAATGATCACACATAAAATAATCCAAGGCCAGTTTCTAAAGACAAATTGCCAAGGAATCTAAGAATAACAACCACAAAGCCTCCATTAGCTATACCAAACATTTAGGTGACAACTCTCAAATATGCTGTCAACTACTGCAAAATGGCAAAATATACACTGAACCAACTGACATTGCCCACATCCTGGAGGATAAGTTCAGTGCAAACTTCACCCTCCCCCTCAGCCCCAAAAGGGCCTGTGTCCATTCCAGAAGAATGCAGAACCCCAGACTTCATGGGCATGCAGGTAAAAACAGCCCTCTCCAAAGCTAAGAACACAGCATCAGTGGGACTGGATGGTGTCCCAGGATGTGTCTTACACCAGCCCCAAAAGGAACTACACCCTCACCTACATTCACTGTCCAGACTCAACCTTACCACAGGCTATGTACCCAAAGAACGGCATACAGCAACAGTCATCCAGCTCCACAAAGGTGGTGCCACAACAGAACCTGGAAACGATTGCCCTATGGGTCTACTCAGCCTGGTCTGCAAAGCTATGGAGCAAATTATCATGGAACCCATAAACAGAGACATTGAGAACCTCCAGACACTGGACTCTACCCAATTTGGCTTTGTTAAAGGCAGATCCTGCCTCCTAAACCTAGTTGACTTCTTTGAAACAGTTACCAAGGACATAGATGAAGGTGAAAGTAGTCCAGACAGCCCACCTGGACCTCACTAAGTCCTTTGATACCATTCCCCACTCTGGCATCATGGACAAGCTTACCAGCTTGAACATTAACCCCTATGTCACAGGATCAGTGGCCAACTGGCTCACAGATCAAACTCACATGGTCAGAGTTGTGGGTGCCATGTCCGACTCTAAACCAGTCACATGTGGCATCCCACAGGTCTTGGTCCTGGGGACCCCACCTGTTCAGTAGATACTGCTCAGAGGTACAGGCAAGCACAGGAGGAGTATGGCTGACCAAGTTTGCAGATGACTGCTAACTGTGGTCCATAATCGACTCTACGGCTGACACAGACATCCTCCAGAAGGGTCTTACAGAGACAGATACCTGGTGCCAAAACAATGCCCTCAAGCAGAATGCCATAATATGCATAGTCATCCCCTTTGGATAAAACAAAGTGCCCAAAAATTACTACATAGGTGGTAATCCAGTATGTTCAGAGAATGTAATTATGGCCCTGGGGACCCAGGTAGATAGTAAACTCTCCTTTGATGATCACATTGCCAAAGTGTTTAGAAATTCTTTCTATGTAGCCCACCTAATGTGACCCACTTTGTCAAGTCTGATGATGTTACCATCCTACAAATATACTTGTGGAAAAGAGACCTCCCAGTAATGTGCATAACGTGTCGTGTAAATGCGTACTGCTATAATATCATAAAGCAGTTAGGTAGGCATTTGAACCCTGCACTTATCAGCTGTGTGTGTGTGTCTCCTTGGAGAGGAGCAACCTTTAACAAGACTACTGAAACAACTTAAAAGTGGTATACTCATCTTTGTCAAGTCTGATGATGTCACCATCCTACAAATATACCTGTGGAAAGGAAAATGCTGAGTAACGTATATAGTGTCTCATGTAAATGCGTACTGCTCTAGTATCATAAAGTAGTTAGATAGGGGTTATAATCCTCTATTTGCCAATTGTATGAGAGTGTGTGCCTCCTTGGAGAAGAGCAACCTTTTTGAAGACTACCGAAACACCTTAAAAGTGGTATACTCATCTTTGTCATCTGATGATGTCACCATCCTACAAATATACCTGTGGAAAAAAGCACTCCCAATAATGTGTGTAGCGCATCATGTAAATGTGTATTGCTCTAGTATCATAAAGTAGTTAAGTAGGGAATTGAATCCTGCATTTGCCAACTGTAAGAGAATGTGTGTGTGTGTTTCCTTGAAGAGAAACAGCCTTTTTGAAGACTACTGAAACACCTTAAAAGTGGTATACTCATCTTTGTCAAGTCTGATGATGTCACCATCCTACAAATATACCTGTGGAAAGAAGAACTCCCAGTAATGTGTATAGTGTGCTGTGTAAATGCATACTGCTTATAATATCAAAAAGTAATTTGATAGATGTTTGAATCCTGCACTTGCCAGCTGTGTGTGTCGCCTTGGAAAAAGAGCAATATTTTTGGAGACTACTAAAACACCTTAAAAGTGGTATACTCATCTTTGTCAAGTCTGATGATGTCACCATCCTACAAATAAACCTGTGGAAAGGAGCATTCTTTGTTATGTGTGTAGCATGTTGTGTAAATGCATGCTGCTGTTGTATCAAAAAGTAGTTAGGTAGGGGTTTGAATCCTGCACTTGTAAACTGTGTGTGTGTCTCCTTGGAGAAAAGCAATCTTTCTGGAGACTACTAAAACACCTTAAAAGTGGTATACTCATCTTTGTCAAGTCTGATGATGTCACCATCCTACAAATATACCTGTGGAAAGGAGAGCTCCTAGTAATGTGTATAGCATGTCGTGTAAAGGTGTACTACTGTAATATCATTAAGTAGGTAGGGGGTTGACTTCTGCACTTGGTGAGTGTGTGTGTGACACTGTTGGTCAATGTGTCGTGGGTTTTGCATTTACTACTGTATGACATATCACAATGACAACAGTATGTGCATTACACGTCAGGTAGCTGTGTGGCAAATACATATACATACATGTGACCTCAATTATTTCATAGGTAGGAACCCTGCTTTCTCCATGAACACATCTGTTATCTTTGCCAGAGTGTGCTGCCGCTTTCCAGACCTTAGGTCTCATCTGTATGCTTGTGACAAGCCTAGCCACTGCAGTGATCCCTGGCCTACGTCATCCGTTTCACATACACTCATTATGGTTTCTATTGAATAGTGTGAGTGAGGGTTTATGCCTGAGGTATATTTGAAACCTGTTCAAAAGCAGCAAAGTCTGTCAAAGATGGCTATTTATTATATGTGTGCAACAACCTTTGTGGATATGCATGCAGACCCCTTATTGCTTATGTGATCCACAGAGGGATTTCCAAAACCCTTTGGAAATGTGATTATCAAAGGAGAGATGACAACACATGGCTCTATGTACACATCGATACCTGTTCCACATTTTGGGGGCTACTACCTATGTGGTACTCTGGGGATACTATGTTTTGTAAAAGTGGATGACTATGCTTTATTTGGCTTATAGCTTTACAGCATGGGTTTGACACCAGGTATCTGTCTGTATGATACCCTTTTGGAGGATGTGTGTGTCATCTGGAGAATGTATTATAGCCCACAGTATGCATTGCCAAACGTGGTCAGACATATCCCTACTGTGTTTGCTTGTACCTAAGAAAGCTATATGCCAAACAGCAGTGGTCCCAGGACTGAGTGCAGGTGAATGCCACGTGTTACTGGCATAGAATAGTACTCGAAGGCTGCAAATGTTACTGTGTGTCCTACATCTGTGTGTCAGTTGTCAAGCCATCATCTAACAATTGTTTATGGACAGGCTGTGGAGGTTATGTATACTACCAGAATGCAAACCAATGACAGATAGTAACAACAGTATCATTCACAGCACAGTGTCAAACCGTGTCATACACACACGTGTACTCACGTTCCAAAATGAGTGTAGTACAATGCATACTGGCGACCAATAAAAACTATGGAGTGTTAACACTGTCTAATACAGGGCATGTCACCCTGCCCATGTGTCAAATATGCACGTACATGCAGACAGAGCACCTCAACCATGTTCACAAATGTACACCTGCAAATCTGTTCTGCACACATCCCACACTTACTGTCCACTCTATAACACATGCTGACAAAACTACACACATCAGCTAAGTGGCACATGGGCAGACAATACACAATTGGAATAAACACTGGTGTAAACAATACTACATTGATAATTATAGCTTTAATGCATCATGCCTGCTCAGCTACACCTTCAAGGATATCATTAAACTTTACTGCTGACAACATGCTACACATTAAAACATTGCTATACTGTAATAAAGTCACCCTGTACATCAGCACCATGTTAGCCTGTTCCTGCATCAATGTTACAGATGACAAGAGGTGGCACAGGTTTCATCATATGCACAGGGTGTGTTGTTGGTTTGCCAGAGGCCTACATTGAGCCATACAATCGACATGTGTATGTGAGTGTGTGTGTGAGGGCCAGGAGTACAGTTATGGACCAATGTGGATGTAATGTGTGCGGGTATATGTTTGCCCTAGGTGTCTGGTTTATATGTGTGTGTCTGCATGCACGCAGTTCCAGCATGTGGCTGCCATATATGGGGATTTGTGGGACAGCTACAGACTGTACCTGGCAGGCTTTACAGATCACAGTCTCTGGCCACGGATACGGGACCTGTGCCTGGCAGGGGTGCTACAGAGAGCATCAGGTACTAATCCAGACTGGGTACTATCCTCAGAGGTTGACATATGTCCACTGGATCCAGGTCCCTGCTGGGACTGGCCAGAGCCACGTGCACGTGGTCTTCTAGGACGGTCTATGGACAGCCCCCCCAACATTGCTGGGGCTGGTACTGGCACTACGGGAGTGTCTATGACTTGATGGACGTCCACAGCGACTGCCAGCTGATGATGTTGCTGGCATATGTCCACGTCGACGTCTCAACCATCCCACACTGTCCTGACACATGGACGTGACATTGTGGAGGACATCTAATGTCTTACCCCAACGTCTATCAATGACCTCAGTGTAATTACATATGGCACCTGCTAGGTCACGGATACTGTCATTTACAGAGGTGTTATAAGCCCTCTGTGCCCTTAGTCCCTGTCTGGTGTACCACTCCATGTGTGCCTGTGCCTCCATGACAGCCTGGAACATGCGTATGGTTGTAAGAGTTGTGGCACGTCTGCCAGGGGCATGATGACCAGCAGTGCTCTGACGAGAACCCTGGGCATCTGCCTATGTGGTACCATTCCAGCCATCTGGCTATGGCTGCTGTGTCATGATGCATGTGCCATACACTGCCCTGGCCAGTGCCGACTGTACACTGTCCCTCTGCTAAGGGCATTGGTGATGATGGATGTACAGGCAGTATGACTGTGTGCATGGATGGGGTGGAGACTTGTGTACTGTCAAATGGTGGCCCAACAACAGACCCTGACAAACCTGCCTGTGCCTCAACACACCTATCCTCATTATCACTATCTGTGTCAGTGACATCAGGTTCCCTGCTGCACTGAACCATCCCCACCTCAGCACCTGTGAGAGGAAAACAGGAAACACACTTTAAGACCTGTACATGAAGTCAGACCACATGCACACATGCACATGCACATATGCACATGCGTACATGCACACGCATACATGCACACATGCACACATGTAAACATGTACACATGCACACATGCACACACACAAATACATTCCTCACTAAAGCAGACACACACACACACACACACACACACACACACACACACACACACACACACACACACACACCACCAGCAATCTCAGAACATACTCAATAGCAGTTGATGGTGGGGTACAGTATCACAAGCAAAACAGTCATAGCACACATTTCAGCATGCAGGACATGTGTTGCTCAACAGCATGCAGTGCAAGTGTAGACAGTCCTTGTTACTAACAGTATACATGGCTTTGATGCATGTGTTTTGTTGTTCAGTGATTGGCCTCCCCCTGGAACGCAATGCATACATGGACACAACATTGCTGTGCAAGTATTCAACACTCTGTAATGTACTATGCACCATCACTCACAGGTCTACATACCATGGCTGGTTGTGTATCTGTGTGTCACATAGATATCCAATTCTGATTAGAGCCTCTGTGTCTTTAGCAAATAATTGTGGACACAGTTTTAGCTCATGCATGATCTGTATACACACAAGATCAGTGGTGCATGTATAACTGATGGAACACCAATCATCCACATAACCAATGTACAGTAGTTATGGTGAGTGTAGATCATATTGTGGACATGCCAGTGTCATCCATGACATGGCATGCTAAAACACAACTGCAAATTTAAACATCACACATACCCAATGTGTGTCATATGACCTAGCCACTCAATAGCATCACAAGACATATATGTGTCAGTTGTGCAAATGGTGATTGGTATGCATTTTGTTTACAGGTTCATATGTTTGCACACACACAACATTGAGGTGTATAGCAATGAAAGCTATGTGTAGTACTGTGGTTACAATAACTGGATGGGGTATAGTACCATAAGCCATCAGCATAAAGCATCATGTGGTCACTCAATGCTACAAATGTGTCCCAAACCAGCACCTATCATGTTGTACTGCAGTACCATGGCTACATTCACCATTTCACAACCAGTTGTTACATGGGTATGTAAGAAGGCCAATAAGGAGCATTCCCTAACATGAATGTGTTGTGTGTTGTAGAGTGTTTCACTGCCCCATGATAGACCTCTACCCCTCAGGTATATTATGTGTGCTGTGTGGATGACATTTGGGATACTGGAGTGTGACTTTACAGATGTTTTGTGAATCCTTCATGTGTAGCATGTTAACATGTTCTGTGCATGACATAGTTGTGTATGTTATGTGCATGTTGTGTATTGACTCTGCCTATCCAATGGTCACTACAGTGTAGCCACATTTGTTTGAGATGGTCTGTGTATTGCATGTGTTTGAGGCAGCTAATCACATTAGTGAGATGTGCGTGGTCTCACAGCAAACATGCACAGCATGCTTATGGGAAGGTGTGTTACATGTGTACATGGCCTGCACCTTAACTATGACATGCACTTTTTATTTGCAATAGTAAATGTAGAACACAATCACCAGCATCTGTCCGCTGCCTTGCTGTCACACCAGAGGGACCTACATAGATATGAGACAGTTTGTCAGTGACGACAACTGTGGCATTGCTACTGTGGGTTTGCAGTCTTACAGTAGAACAGTTTACATTCACAGGCCTACAGATTATGTTCCAAATGATCAGTATTGCACAACAACAGGCTTCACATCTTCTAACTACAGAGTACACATCTGACATATGCATGATCTACCAATAGAGGTAACAGTAGTCTACAGATATGCCATGTTGCCTGCATGTTCCATGTGTTCTTGCTGGATGGCTCCAACCTCAATCGTGGTAAATGTCTGCTGCTGTTGTTGTTGGGCAGGTGCCACCAGGCTCAGGAGCAGCTCCTCCACTCTGGTGAGGGGGGATGGATGTTAATCCCACCACCTATTGCAAGCTGTTGTCTCCATACATCAGAAGCACACTGATGGACATGTCTAAGTAGATCACTGTAGTGGTGGTGTACCTGCTCATATGTCCAGTTATGCAGGCCTACCTCGTTTAGCCTCCAGACAACATCTTGCAACATTGCAGTACGCTCCGGCTGGTCTTGGCTGGTTCTGGAGAAGAGTAGGCTGTAGTGCTGAATCACAGAGCTGGTAAGAATCTCATCTTCAGCACTACTGTAGCTAGGATTTCTACGGTGTGCCATGATCCCTGGAAGACATAAAGAAAAGATATGTATGAGCAAGTCATATGGCACATTTAACATTATACAGTACAGATATCACTGAACTGCCATATATAGCAACCTATTAGCTGACTGAGATTAAACACTTTCACTACCACTTATCAGTGCTCACCCCACAACTGCTTGAAAGTGCCTGGCACGCTCTATATAATAAACCATGTTCTGCACAGCAACAAAATAAAATCACTATATAAGACTATACAACAGTACATGGCACACTGTATGCGACACAATGCACCATCTAGCCACAGAAGGTATAGATCAAGCGAATGCATAAAGAAATATGTCATCCATCACAATGTTTGTAAGGTCCAGTTACAGTATTACCATTATACCACACAACTTGTTGATGGCAAACCCGTGGCCAAAATATGTGCACAATTGTGAATATAGGTGCCATACTTCTGTAGTAAACTATAAATGTTGCTATATACACAGTTATATGTTGTAACACACATATGACAGAGGACACGTTACAGGCATACCCACACACACATCAGACATAATTACAAGACACAAAGGTATGGCAACCCAGATAAGCTTTACGTGTATACCATACAGTACTGTATGTCAGTACTTACAAGACCTTAAGCTTGAGGAATGTAATCTGTGATGACTACAGGGACCACACAAAACAGTGGTTCCAAGCAATGTGGACATACACCATACTTTGCTGTTTAGGCCCAGAGCTTCAAGTAGTATTACAGTACATAAAGGATTTGGGTTCAACATCAGTACCAATCAATAAGCATACATGTAATGCTTTAGCCTCCAATGACACACTCCATTTAACAACAAGGGACTACATCAGACTGTATGCCATAGTGCTTTATCTGCCTAGCAACAGCATACACAGCTTTTGCTGGGATCAAAGCAAGGACCCATAATACCATGACAGAAACAGTTTCCTACTTAGCTATCCTACGAATACACATCTTTGACATATTCATCAACACATTGACCATCACACTCAGTCAATTTTACATAGAATCGATTGCAACAAGCAGATGTGGGTGTGTATGAATATATATGACTCTGTGTGTGTGTATATATATATATATATATATATATATATATATATATATATATATATATATATATATATATTGGTGTACATATACATATACATATACACACATATACAGTCCACCTTTCATGGTGGGAATATCAATTATACAAAGGATGCGAGGTATACAGTAATGTAATAATATCGCATAGTCTTGTGATAAATGCATTGAAAGTGTTCACAGCTCAGGTAGCTTTAGCAGGCCTCACTGGCTGCAACATTGCAAACTGAACAAAACACCCACAGTGTTTAACCACCACATGTCATATACCAGCACTGTATGCTGTCTTGTTTGTCACACACTAAAACCTACATACAAATATGCACATAACAACCTTCACCAACATATATATGTCCACCTTTCACAAACAGTTGCAATATGTCCCTTGCTCTATGCACATATACAGATGTTAATATATATGACACATATATATATCTCAGTATGTGTGTGCCATACACACACAAGGTCCACACTGTTGTAAGTCCCTGGACCTCACAGCTGAATTGTTGGGCCTTGCTGCAACATGAACAGGTGTCACATGTGAACACACAGTAACATTAGATGGGGTATATATAGCTCCAAATGCTATATTAGCATACTAGCCTGGTACAGCAGTTGCCAATGCTAAGCTACACTTTAATATGACTATCATGCATATGTTACTCTGTCACACCCATGTTTATATAAATGTCTGGGCTAATCCCCCAAACAGCAATTGGCCACACTACTGTACAGAACACAGATAACATGGATTAGATGTTTGACATTTAATGCTGAGCTACACATTTCACAGTTATGTCCCACTGCCCACAGGTACACACTGAATTGTCCATGGTAGTAGTTAAGCAGGGCATCTGTGCATAGATACGTACTGCTGCCACATATGAATGGTTCGCATTATGTAGAGTACTCTTCAAAAACATCTACTACATGCCAGTAAATACATATCTGTTGCATACATTTCCTTTGTATGAGTTGGTATTATTTCTTTTTCTTTTTCCTTTTGCTTTTCACTGTCTGTCTCTCTGTCAGTCTCTGCAATAGAGTGATTGAGTTTGTTGGCAGCAATTATAGCCTCTTTTATAGGTATTTGCACATGTGCATGTGATGGCCTCTGCACCAATTGGTGGCCACCATTTGCTAATTGCATGCAGCCTGCTGTGTGGTAATTGCAGTAATCACTGTCATAGCAACCCAATGCTATAAATTGCTAACTCAGGTAGGCGTGGCCCTTTCAGCTTTCCAAGATGGGGATCATGCTTGTTTGCTGTGGACATCGTTGTTTAAGGCAGAAGGTTGGTATAGTTCTTATATCTGAAGCCAGGGGTGTAGCCAGTGATTTAAATGTTGTACTCAGACCTGAATGCTGCTGCTTCCAGTACACACTTGTCAGTGTAGAATTGTACTCACTGCTCAAAATGCTAACCCAAGATACATGGGAGTATGTACTTTCTTTTCTAATTGTACAATTAACTGCCATACAAAACTAGTTATTGGGATGTATTCCTTTGGCACATGAATTGTTTGTGAACTGCTATACTGTGAATATTAATTTACTCACTTCTGAACAGTTTGTGCATTTTTAGTGTTGATATTAGCACAGGCTGCTCAAGAAAACTGGACAAATTTTAGTACTGAGTATGCCTACCTACATCATTGGTAGACCCTGAACATGCAGGAATATTCTACATTTTGGTAGGGGTGCAGAAGTACAGAGAGCATTAGTTATTATTGTGTGAATTTTATCTTGCTGGACTTAAAGGCTTGTTGTGTACCTGTTAGTTTATCAAGGCAAGTAGTCTGTCTGCGTAGCTCCCAACTGTGGACCTATCCACATGGTAGCCAGAGGTTAGTCTGTTATTCTTTGTCTGTGCACCACACCGGTCTTTTCAGCACTGAAACAATGGCATTGTTACAGTTGGTTGCTACCAGTAAATGGCTATATCCTTTTATATTTCAGTGTTGTACTCCTACATAAGGGTATGCTTCTGGAACTCCTTCCAAAGCTATTTGCACAGTGTGTAACAGCAGAAAAGCTGATATGCCTGTGTGTTACTGCCTCTGCCAGGCCTCTCAAACACTCAGGTACATATTTGAACAGACTCAGGGAAAAGTAGGGAAAAGTGAGGTACACCTTTAAAATATTATTGCCATTAAGTTGAGACTTTGAGAGAACCAGAGCATATGGATTAATACACCTTTTCTGAAGTACAAGCAGTGTCTAACTCTTACTTATTGTCATTATTCATTAAGTGTAATTCATCACCTTTCTGGCCAACATCAGTACTTTTCAGACGGATTCAGAGGGACACAGCTAAAATCTGTTTCAAAATCAGGAGCATCCCTGAAAATTAGGCACAGTTGGCAGGTATGGCCTCTGCCCTAATCAGATATGCCAATGTTTGTCCTGCTATGATACTGTGTGGGGGTTGTAAAGTGCTGCTGTAACATTATTTCCTGCTAGAATGGCTGCTTCACTTATCACATTCCTGTAATGCAATTCCACAACAACTGCTGGTAAAGATCCACAGAACAAGCTGTGTGTCATGGCATTCCTATTTTTCCTTTACATTCACTCACCCTGATGCATGATATATTTATTTCAGCACCAACTTGTTGGATGTCTATTGTGGCTTTGTGGTACTTCATGCAGTATAGTTTGTACAAGGTCCTGGGTTCGAGACTGACAGAGGTGTTTTATTTTGCTGCTGAGCAGAACAAGGGCCCTCACATATAGAGTGACTAAGGCACTTTTAAGCAGTTGTAAGTGGGTTTGCACGATGCTTAGCTAAGCGCACACTTGCGCAAACCCACTAACTACTGCTTAAAAGTGCTTACTCCTGCTACCCCCCGCGCTCATTTCTTTGAAAGAAAAAAAAATAGGGAGATAGGAAAGTGGTGAAAAAGGGGCACAAAGAGGGAAAGACAGTAGGGAAAACAGCTAGGGATGTGCAGGATGGGTGTAGGGAAGGTCCATAGCTGCCCATTTCTTTAACAGCAACAGCTTTGCATATGCGATAAATTTGGAGGGAAGTATGAAACATTCCACCCCTGAGACAGGGGTGAGGACAACAAAGTATGCTATATTGCCAATTAAATTACATTTTATGTGTCCAGCAGACATGTGTGCAAAATGGGCAGCTATGTATGAGGTGTATTTTTTTGGGGGGGGCAGATTGCCCTTTTTTATCAGGTGAGAGTGGAATGTGGGGTAGGGGAAGTAGGTATATTTGGGGAGGTAGGTTGCGGGGGTAAACAGACAAGACAAATAATATGCATACAGGGATGGAATATGACACATGTGGTGGGTGAACACCATTGATGGGGAAGGATGTTTGGAAATTGCAAGCCCATGAGCCTACAGATGGCAACAGTGGAACTGAGATCTCCACCCATGAGCAGTCACCACTGCACCTTCGCAGCCCCGAGGGTGGCTGTGCTGGGGGCTGCATAGGAGGGGCAGGCTCACCCATGAGTCACGCCAATTGTGCCTCAAGCTGGAGTAGAGGATCAGCAACAGAACGCTCAATCTCTCTACGCACCACAGCCCGGACCGTTCGATGGGTGATAGGTGGCCCTCCTCTCCCCATGCTTGCACGGGGGGGACAAGCCCCATCCCCTGCAGTGCTTTCACTTGAAGGTGGCACAGGGCCAATGGAGGAAGTGGTCCAGGCTGGGCACCGGACCTGCTGGTGCCAGGTGCCATTGCCAGCTGAGGTGGGTCAGGTGGGTCTGCTGGGACCGGCCTTCCCTTATGTTCTATGTTTTGGAGGATTTAATGAAAATATGGGTTAGTAACAGTCAACAGCATTCCCAATTAGTTATAACAGCATGCAGAAGTATTCCCATTAACCCAACACACCAGAGTTCCAACAGTTGAACAGCAAGCATAACACATGCATATATAGAACAACAGTGGACATTACAACAGCATGCAGGTTTAATTGATGGGAACAGGTCACCAATATTGTGGTATTTGAACAGGGCACATGCATCAAAATAAATGCAGATATTTATAACCCAATAGGACATATGTCCCAACAAATGTTTTGAGATTAGACATACCCATTGAGGTGTGGAATTGCATTTTTATGCACATTAAGTAGGGTGGAAAAAGATAGCTCCATTAACAACTTATATATCCTTCTAGTTTACACTACATTCCTATTAACAGCAGTTATATGTCCCCTACATGTATTATTACACTACCCAATTGTCCTTAAATTGTGAAATGGGTTTTGCTAGATCTTTATATACATGAGCTGTATCTGACATACAAACCGTCCGGGATGCAGATGTTACTGCTCCATATTTTGTGAGTTGCTCAGACACACTACTGCTGAGATGGTACACTGACAGCTCTACTTTCCTATACTTATCTAAATATGTTCAGGTGAAATTATCAGTTATATTTTAACAGCTCCCTACATTTCTGGCAGCACACTGACATTTCTGGGGAGCACAATACCAAGCTACTCATGTGCCAGATTAACCTGTACATGATGGGCATGAACCAACAGTTTAGGACTGTAAATATGCTTAAAAGCTACTGGCACTCCCTTCATCCACTTTATATGGGCCTACCCAAGTGCGATTTAACAGTGCTTAATACAACAGTACTATTTCTATAATGCAAGAGTACAACAGCATATCAAAGAAAATGACACAGACACACTCCAGGAATTATACCTTTATTAAAGACTTAAAACACTTTTCTAGAGGCTCTCTCATTTATTTTATATAACAGTACATGCAGAATAATTAATAACCTGCCTGGTGGTGCAGCCTTAGCAGCCTATCTGCATAGGCTTGCTGGTTCGCAGCGTGGACACCTGCAGCTGTGAAGTAAATGAAGTGATATTGAGACATACCTATCCATAGTATAGACTAGAATAGCAATTCTTACATACTTAATTCCATGGCTACTTACTCAGTAGTGAGGTATTTTCCATCCCACGGGCCTCCTGGATCCACTGGTCCAGTTGATCCTCCTTGCATCTCTTCTGGTCTGCGTGGTGGTGTCTGACCTGCTCACCAGTCCGAGGGATGCCTGTGGCACTGGTAAGTTCATGAGCTAAACGGTTTCAGGCTTCTACTTTGTACTGGGTGCCCTGGTACTGGCCCCGCAGAAGTCTATCCTCATGATTATGGACAAGGAGCCAAACCATTACTTTTGACTCCTCAGTGCCCCAACGTTGCACTCGAAATCGAGAGCCCTCTCCAGCAACGGCCATGCTGCCTGCAGATGGGAGCTACAACCAGTTATGGCAACTATTCCTGCCTATGGAGCTTAAATATGCCTCATTTCCCACACTTATTTGTGATTGGCCAGTTTTGAAAAAGCTCAGCTGAAGGCACACCTGCTTAGCAATGGGTAAACTTCCATTGATATGTATGTGTGTGTTGAAAGTGCATGGCTGTAAGATACTGTCATGGCTTAGAGGTTCAGTACTGTGATTATGGTGCACAGTATCCTGGGTTCAAACCCTGTTATTGCTTTTTATTATACTACTGGCCAGCCAGGCTAGGAGGTGTGGCTGTGTTTAGCCGACTTTGCTTAATTTTGCCCGACATTGCTCTACGTTGCTGTATGTTGCTCGACATTGGCTGATGTTGTGCTGGTTAGCGCGGAGCGCAACTCCACACAGACATGTTCTGTTTGCGCTAGTTGGCCTGATGTGCAGCTACATGCAAAACCATTGCGCTAATTAATGCAGTGCTCAGCTACGAGCAATTACATTTAAATATGCTTAATACTGGTAAACTTTGCTTAGCAGTGTTTCACATTGCTTAAGATACGTTACTTATGTATCCATCAGTATGCATTACCATTTCAGCTTCTTTGATATATATATATATATATATATATATATATATATATATATATATATATATATATATATATATATAATTTGTTCACTACTACATAGGCCATTTCAATGCTTTTTACAAAAATTTAAATGATAAATGTCAGGAATTATTTTTATATACAGATTTCCAACAGAAAATAGAAGGGGGAGTGGTGGGACTTGAACCGGGAATGCCTCCTCCTTGGGCAAAGGCTTTACCACTACACTATTGCTATTTCACTTAATTTGCATATAAGTTTCTTATTATCCTCTTCGGTGTCTAAACTGCTAACTGTAGCTAAGCAATGGGCAAACCCACGCAAACACGCACAAATACGGGCAGCTATATCAGAAATGATAAAAAAATAATAATTTTTTTACATTTTATAATTGTACAGGGGTTTAAAATGTGGGGGAGTGTAGCGCTGGGTATGTACACATTTGAGCGGACTCGCTCATGTAAGTAGACATTTCCCAAGTGTCAGACTTGCAGGGGTGTGGATTTTTGGACTGCTCGGCAGTCCGACATGCCCCCTGCACTCGTGCACACTCCGTGTTAGCCTTAGAGTTGAGGCAGCGTGCCCTCATTGATATGCATGACGCGCTGCCATCTTACTCTTAGGCTGGCTCTTCCGTGTAAGACTAATCTAGTCTTACACAGAATATTAGTGAATCCTGGGAAATGTCTTTGCTATCTCTCACTTTCATCTTTATATACATTTTCTTTTTTTATCAATGAACAATTGAAAATGACATTGCCAAACTCAGTGCATTTCCTACATAATCTCCCACAGTTTTGGTAGTATGGCCCTGCTCCTCACATTATCCACATCTTCTTTTGGAGTATTCCTGGACCAAATGTGTCTCATTGCCCCCAGAACCTAACAGTTCCTTTCTTCCTATTCACTATTACATTTGAAATATTTTATCATTTCACATCATGCATATCCAATGCAACCCATACTTCACATCTCAGTTATTCATTGTCCATACACTTCCTTTACAAAGTGAATGAAAACAATGTCTTTCTTTCAGGTCCCCCCCCCCCACTCTCCCTGTATCTGACCTTCCGAATTCTACATTCAGTTTTCTTATCTGCATATTTACTGTATGAAACTTTATTCATAAAAATGTCTACTGCAGAAAATATTTAAAAAGTCACTTCACAAAATTCTTCCAGCCCCACGTGTATCAACACCCTTAATGTCTTTTAAACTTCAACCAGTATAAATTCCACCTCAGGTCTTGCCAGAAAAGAGTCCACGGACTATTGGGTTAACCCAAGCAAAAAGATAAATACAATAAAATAAATAAAAAGGTTTTGCCTCAGAGATGGACACATCATTGCCAGGTTAAATATCACTCACTTAAGAGTTTTAAAATAATTATAGCTAGTTTTATGTAGCTATATTTATGCATACTCAGCATTTTAACAGGCAACACTGAGTTGACCTTAGGTGAAATGTCACTGTAGGTGAAGGGGTCCATGATGCCTGTTTGTCATCCACTCCCCAATGTGCATCTTCTGATGGCCACCGTATCACAGCATCCTTTCCTCCCCAAACCATCCATGCAACTTTTTTCAATGTTTTCTGCATCCATTTACTCCAATATTACTGGCCAAGGACTGCATTATAATAACATTGGAGGAAATAATTAAATTAAGCAGACTTTCTTGGGGATACCAAACCCCAAAAGCCATAGATGCCAAGATGCTCTAAGGTTTTTTGTAGAGTTTATTTATTTATTTTTTCAACAACCTTTTCAACTAATAAACCATGATTAAGGAAAGCAATTCAGTCTTACTGTTCAACTTTCATTTTTTGCTGCATCCTTTTTTCATAGCCTGACTGGTAAGGTGTGCATTGTAATCATTTTGGGAATAATTTTTGAATTAAGTAAGGGGTTGGGAGGAGGAATTATACATGTCATAAGGTTGGTACATTTTAGAGCTTTTCTCCAGGTTGTTAATCTGTTGATGACTACAACAAAAACATCACATTTTTGTTTTCAATGAAGAAGTAAGTTGAGCAAGACAAAAATAGCAGCTCAGAATAAACAGATGCTTGTGAAGGTACACAAATGATATCTAGAAATAGTGCATCCCTCCCTACTCACTCACAAAAACGGTAGCCTTCTGTGTATCCCTCTGATGTTAGATTGGAAAAAAGTAAAGGCTCAAATGACCATAGCCGTATAACTTTAGTGGTTTCTGTTAAACCTATATACAGCATGCCTCCTCACTTCTGCATCTAAAAGACAGTTACATTATGTGTACCACTTTAATATCAGACTAGGACAAAAGTAAAAGAAAAGAGAACACAGTAGAATATTTCAACCTATTGCTGTCACTTGAATATAAAAAACATGCCCCTTACCTCGTCCCCCCAAAATATAGCCACCTGTATACACATCTGATATTTGAGTGTGAGGAAAGTGAAAAAATCATCACAATAATGTTGTTTGGCTAGTTTCTCTTAAACAGAATACTGTACATGCAAGCTATAGTGACCTTCTGTACACACCTCTGAGGTCTTTAAGGAAAGTTAAAGAAATAATGACTAACCCTCCCACCCCCCTCACAACCCTCACATGTCCAATGAGCTGCATTAGCCTTCTAAGCCTGGCCAATTTTAGACAAGATTGGGGTTCAAAATAGGCCAATGGTAAGCGTTTGTGAAAATCCACTTATATTGTTTGAGGTATGGTGGCCACCAGGCAAACAGAGGCTCTAATGATCCAACTGTTTTGTGCTGCATTTATGCCTTATTTTTTTGAAAGATAACTTCCAACTGACATGCTTGTTTTTTTTTTTTTTGGGGGGTGGGGTTCAGGTTAACTGCTCTCCAGGAGAGTTATGTATATGCCTAGAAATAACTTGGTTGCCCATGGATAAAGATATTCTTTTTAAACAAACAGGTACAGAAACACACACACAACTCTCTGTCTCTGTCTCTCTCTCTCTGTCTGTCTCTCTCTCTCTCTCCCTCTCTCTGTCTTTCTCACCCCCCCCCCACACACACACACATACTGACACTGTTCTTGACAAGCCAGGTCTAACACAAGATGCAGCACAAACACATATGTTGCATGCCTGCAGCACAAGTACATATGTTGCATGCCAATCTACAAGCAAAATTGGAGGAACCCCAGTTCACCTCTGTTATGTCTCTGGTGTTGCAGAAAAGCAGAGTACATGAATAAACACACAGCCAGACAGGGAGGGCATGCAGAATCCACAGCCACAACTCAACCAGAGCCATGCACAGTGAGATGGCAGCACTACTCACTGTACCAATGTTGCAATGATCATTTACTTTCCACGCATTCTGCTCCTGCCAGAATATCAGTGATAGTCACTTATCATGTGCAGTGCTGATGCTTATGATGGAAACTGGCTGATAATGGAGAGCAGTAGGCTAGAGTGGTTTTTGTCTTGAATGTTATCCCAGCAGCATCATTTGATACTTTTGGTGTCACCGTAACATTCTGAACCTTTTGAAGGTGAATACAAATTGATTAGTGCATTGAACAAGCACAAAAGAGATAGCCTTGTTAAAGTGAACTCTTCATTAGTTAGTTTAGTTTAGTTTAGTACAATGTCCTCATAATGGTGCAGGAAATGTGCTTAATATTAACAGCAGCAAAAAAAGCAATTTTATGTTATTCTCTATTCTCGGTATTCTGATGCCAGTAGGGAAATGAATCCTATTTATGTTGGGGAAATGAACACAATCACCCACTAATGTAATTACATCAGATATCAAAATCAGTCAGCAAGGAGAAACATAATAGTTGTATTGCTGATGGCTCTATAGTGGAGGAACCAACAATTCTTCCTACTTCTTCTCTAGATATCCATTTTTGCTTTTCTAGGAGAAGTTTTCCAAAGGAGGGAATCAACTGTGGTGAGTTTAGAAACTGTCACATTGTCTTGTCCATTTTACAGGTAGTGGATTCAGGGTCTTCATACTCCTTATAGGAGTTTGAGATGATTGTAGTTGCCTCGACCTTTTCTCCCCAGCTCCAGGTTTGAGCTTGTGCATGGTAAACTATTGTATACAACAGAACTTGTGTGAGATGTATTGTAAATGTCAAGCAACAGAGGAGAAGAACACAAGCACACTCCTACAAGGGTGAACATGAGAGAGAACTCTGTGCTCAGCTCAGAACTGGTGGCATTGCAAATTCACCAAAGGTACAGCTCTGTGTCCAATGAACATCAGAAATGAAATGTGTTTTACATCTAGGCTTTGCACAATGAGACTTGGCACAGGAATGCTTATGACTCCCTCTGCCTTTTCCTAGACCAACATGCCCTGCTAGACCTGGGGAATATTTGGGATGTCTTGGTTATGAGTACTCAGAAGCCATGACCAGAGGATGATGGACTTTAAAACAAAGTTCATCCCTGGCCATTTTCAAGCACAACTTAGATCTATGGATGGGAAACAGGTCATTTACTCCAGGACTGCCCCCTGTACTACTAATGGGCAGATGCTGCACCTAATGCTTTACCCCATGCATGAGTCCCCTCAAATTATCAATTATATGATCCCAGTTATTCTCCTTAGGGGTAATTTATAATTATCGACCACAGGATAGGTAGGGCCGATCTAAACAAAATGGGACTTTTTTTTTTTGCACAAAAAGGGAAATTGGCTGGGCTTAAAATGGCCTATAGAGGCAGCTAGCTTGATACTTACTTATGAATCTATTACTCTATAGAACAATCTCCAGAGTCGGCCAGGTTAGCCATCAGCTGACTGAATATCTGAAACCCTGGAGCATAACATCTAATGTTGTAGCCAGTATCATTCCTCCTCCTCCTCCAGGTCCATCATTATGCAATGAATGTGTGAAGTGAACAGCTTAAGTTCTCATTCTTTTAAAAATGAGTCCAATCTCAGCTGGACAGAGAAGGCCACTTCTCAGGTGGATTTATATCTAGGAGGGCTGACTCTGCACTATCTTTCCAAATTTTATCTTTTAGATAGGGTCTGAGGTACAGTCTTGAGATAGTTGCAGAACTGTTCTACCAATCTCCACCCAGGTGCTTTCCTGGCCCTTAGTCTAACAGAAGCATGGAGAGCCTGCATTCTCCATTCTACAGTGTCTTCAGATGGCAAGGGTGAACTGCTAACACTAATGTCAAGACTTAATATCATGCTCAACATGCAGATTGCAAAGTTAATACCAGTGCGGATTTGAACAAATAATTTAGTAGCCACAGGGCCTGTTTTGGACTTTTGTCCATGCATTATAATGGCTTACTTTATCATCATGTTCTGAACTGTGTGAGAAGCAAAAGGTATGTGAGTGGGATTCAGGGACTAATTAGACTTATTTTCATTGGAATATGACAACACATGTTACAAAATGGTGATATAACTACAGCTAAGTAGTGGTTGTGTTACTGTAAAACATCATGCCTACAGGATTCCCAGGCATTTGGATTTGTGATTTGAATTAGTTGCTGCAGCTTTAAGTCCTGAAACTGTTGAACTGTTTTCACTTAAATGAAAACTTCCTCAGGGTGCCAACTCTTTAAAAGGGTTCTGCTTAAATTGACATACTAGATAGGTAAAGTGAGGTGACAGAATAATTTACTTATTGAATAATGTTATATTAATGTGAGTACAGCTGTCAGCAAAACAGGTGCTATGCTGGCAGCTTTAATTTGCTTCCTTCTGAGATTTGCAGTTCATCTGAGTCATCTGGAAGTAAAGGAATCTTAGCATATGTCCATAAATCATGGGTAGAAAAAAGCAATGATGCAGGAAGGAAAAAGGGATGCTTTCAAGATAGTGGTAGAGTATATATCAAAGTGAATAAACAGAATGGGAAAGAAAAGCCAAGAGAACGCCTGTGCTGCCAGGTAGCTGCACATCTATTTCAAGTTGCTTTTGTCCTTTTCTTTTTCTAGCCACTGCACATTTCTTTATCCCAGAAGCAGTTTCTTTACAGCAATTAAAAGCTGTTTCATGGTAGATTTTTTTTTATTACTTCCTCATTTTTTCCCATTTGCTTTCATACACGACAGTGTCAGTGGCACATCAGGTAGCACACTTTCCTTTGATAGAGAAGGCTGTGGGTTCTTTTCTTACACCAGGTAGCAGGATTACTAACATTGCAGTGTAGCATAAGGCAGGTGCTGCACTCTTGAGTGTGCTGTCCTTTGCATGAGATGTTAAACTGAGATTCCGTCACTTGAGTTGGTGGTAGTTTATGCGGATGTAAAAGATCCTACCATCCCTTTTCAGAATGAGTAGGTGAAGTTTCCCAAGGCCATGGCCCCATTTCCCCTAATAGTATACCATCTCAGGTCTCCCCTGAAAGAGGCCATTAGCCTCTAACCTGATCAACAAATGATGAATAAAAATGCTTTCTTTTTATAATGGTCATTGTCCACTCATACTATGCATCAGTAGTTTGTTATCTGTATTTTGTTATCTTCCATTTTAGGCAGTGATAGCTTAGTCATACTAAAAAATATTGAGAAGAAATGTCCTGAATATTTAAGTTGCTAAAAAATCATTTTCAGGAAAGGGAAACTGTAACCAAATAAAATGAGAGTACCATATCTCACTTATTAAAATAAATAAACAAATAAATAATTAAATAAATAAAGTGAGCAATAAAAACAAATCGAAACATATGTCTGATGTAACCAGATTTTATATGAAACGCATGCAAGAATACTGTAAGGCCTCTAAGCATTAATAAAAAAAGTTTTACAGTAATTACCTTTACTAGCATCAATTTAATGACCTACATTGCTTTACCTGATTTTAAGAAAAAAAAACTTATACTTAGCTAACTTTCAGTAATATTTCACTGCATAATAATTCTTACAATATTCCTAACACATTATATAAACTCATTTCCGGCCTACAAAAATCAACTTAAAATGTGCAGGATGTAAGTACTGAGTCTAAAGGAATACATTTCAGGTGAAAAAGGTTTGTCAATCTGTGACTCGTTGAACACTGTGTATTAACTATAATTTGGATAATCACATCCAAAATCTCCACTGCACAATGCCTACTTTACTAAAGAAATAACAAAGGTACAGATAAATATAACTTCATGGCGATGTGACCATCACAAAAATTGGACTGATTATGTTGAAGTTATTGTAAGGAATAGTGATTTTCATGTAACAGTGTAAATGAAATTAATTCCCTAACATAAACACTGTCAACTCAGAAAAGTTTCTAGATAAGGACTGCTGAAAGGAAATGTGTTCACCTGAACTATTATCTTTTCATCGAGAGATCAGTTTTCAGCAAAGTGAGGTATGAGGTATATGCAATTAGAAGATAGCGTTTACCAACTCATAACTCCAGAATTGTTTTATAGCCAAATGCAAGAAACTGAGCCAACTATATGACTATGAATCACATCAAACAGACATGGCATATAAATAAAAAATCTATAGTGTAGTAACCTTTTTCATTCATACTGCCTTTCTTCTCCCTGGTTCATAATGTATAAAAAGAGAAAGTGCGTTCCACTTTATGTATGTAGTAACATTAAACTGAATGATAGTGAGAGACTATATAATCAAAAATAGAATTTAAATTGGAAACCGTCTTTTGTCTTGACACAGCTCATTTAGTAAGGCCCTTTAACAAACAACAACTCTCTCCAGAAGCGGACCACTAAATTATCATAAGAATTTCTACATTCATACTCAGTGTTGCGAGTAGTAAAATCGTTACTGAAACTACCACGTGAAAACGGTTTATGTAGGTATCACACTACTCTCTTCACTGTCTGATTTATCTCATAGTCAATATTCTTATGGGAGGTAACATGAAGGACGTATCCACTTTTGTCACTAACAGTTCAGAAAATCTTTCTCCTGCTATCTCACTCAGCACTTTGGTAAGTCATTTCTTTGTCTTTCTGCAGGTTCGATAACTTTCCCTCTCTCTTTGTTTTCAGCTGTTTTCATTTATTACTCAGTGTAGCATGACTGGGAAACTATTAATATCTGTGACTGGGATACACATAACATAAATCATAAGTGGTTCAGCTATTAGGGAGACCGTTTTGCTGCAATAACATATCTTATTAATCCTACCCTTCTCATGCTGTTGCTTTTATAAATCATTTTCATTTTGTTTCCTGTAACATGAATGAGGAGAGAGACCAAACTTACCCAGCAGACTGCTGCAGTCTGACAAATTTATTGAGTTGATTTTCAATAAAAGAATCAGGATGAGCTGGAAGCAGGATATATGGACTTTACCCAGGGAATGAGGCAGTGGTTTCCAAGGAGCAGGCCCAAGCATAAAAGGCTTGTTGCTACAGCAACCTGTACTCATATTTTCATCGACATTTTTAATGTCCCTGATAGGCTTTTTCTCTTGTTCTCATAGTCCTTTTTTATTGTAGTAGATGCCATATTTTAGAGAACCCTAAGTACTGTCAATACAGCTAATGTTATTAGTTAATAAATATAAACTATATTATATTAAATGTTTGTCAGCATGTACATTAACATGATTTGTTTCATTGTCTTGTTGCAGTACAGATTCAAAAGTAAGAGAGTTTGATTGTAATGATATTTTTACATAACTAGTCCAATCAAGTGAATTACAGCACAAACATATTTGTTTTGTCATAATTTAAACAATGTTCCACTTCCTAAATCAGATGTTACTCTAACAAAAAACAGTATTTATAATGTTCAGGTTTCATCTTGCTACTAATGTGCCAGGATCAACCTTCCTTGAGGCAGTGTATTTATTTTTAAATTATTTAAACACAAGTTCACTGAAATGCTGGATACTTTTCTACTGAGTACTATTAACAAAGGACATACAAATGATAACTCTATGGTTTTGGCTAAATAAGAATTTTATTCCACAATTGACACTGCGAGTTACAGAGACAATCAGTTTATCTACAAAATATTACATGCCTAACAATAGCCTCAGTATCTGTTCTTAAGTAAACCCTGACTTCTTTAGAAGAATACAAACATCACATAGCATGCATTATGCTGTTATTGAGTTTTAGTTCAGAGACACATACATTTTTAGCTGCGTGTGTCGGTATAGGTGTGTCTACATTTGTAGGTGGTTATGTATGTGTCTGTGTGTGTATGTGTTAGAGTACACAAAATTCCTGCATATACAATGGCATTTCATCCATCTGTTTAATGTGCATTGGCTGCATTTGTGACATCAGGCACTTATGGATCATTTTGCACTACATCAGTCACTAGCACCTGCTGATCCCAATTTATTTCCTAGATTCTACTGCTTTATTTGTTGCTTCAATCATTTAAATTTCTGAGGGTGACAATAACTTTTGCATAGAACTCCAGACAGACAGAATACCCGATAAATGGTTGATTACTATATTAAGTAAGGGTGAAACAAATTAATTTCCTCCTGCTTGCTATACTCACAATTCAGACTACAATATCCATCTAGTTATTCTCTCATCTGCGAAAATTCCCAAACCATCCCCTTCTACATTTCCTATACATTATACTATGTCATTTATCTGTATTCTTCACTTTATATTTCCTCTCTTTATGTGAAATTTAGCAGGCATTTTTGTTACCATAATGTTAGGTACTCAATATATAACGTAAGGATCAGATTCTGACTTTGTTAGCCTGCTACGTGCCAGACATTTTCACAACCATTCTAGTACTCACAAACAGTATGAGTATAAGCTCAGTGAGCACCATATATTTTCACTCTAGGAATTTAGATTTAATTGCTTTTCTCATTGATATTACTTAGGGTTTATATTTATTTGCATTTTTAATTACATCTCTGTATGCTATCTGCAATTCCAGGGCTAATTATTACTTCTGCGCTTTAGCTGTGTGTTCATGCTACAGATTTATATTTTTATTGCAAAATATATTTACTTTTGTGTTCATTTGTATTTATGCTGCTTATATCCAGATAGTGTCTGTGGCCAGCCTCCTATCTAATAAATATCTTTAACACTATCATACTTTAGTTAGGTACTTTAGCCCAAACACAATAGAAAAAAGCGCCATGCCAACAACTTAACAATCAATAAATTACAGTCTGCAATTAATAGAAAAGTATAGTTGGAACACTAATAAAATCATATAAAGAATAAAACAAGTATCCATTATAAAACTTAAAACTGTTAATGTGAATTAAGAGTTACCCTCCCATAATGATGGTATTTAACTAAAAGAGGACTCACAGTCCCATTCATAGGTTCTTAGATTCATAGATGTGTACTAGGCTACTGGCCCTGGGCCTTTACAAGCCAAGCCCATAGAAGACCCTGGCATTGTGCCACCCGTCATTAGTTCCTCAAGGTAAAAAGTAATAACCTGAGTTATATAAGAAGAAGCCAGAATACTAACTATCCTGGGAATTGCTCTGAGAATGACTATTATGTATTTATTAGCCAACTGAATTGGGTGCATCATTGCATATTAAACAAAAAAAAAACACATTTAGACAGACAAGACCATCATAGTGAATGAAATGGACCAGTATTATCAAGATTAATACAAAACAAAACACTGCCTTCGGCACTATAGGAAGCACCAATGGGACAATGTGATAAAAAAAAAAAAAAACTACAGGTAGCATGAAGATGCTCAAGGAAACATCTGGAGGTAATTGGTAATGGCATTACATTAGTATGTAAGAAAGTAGAGCAGTAATTTTCCAGATCAGAATGAGGTGTGAGTTGTCTGATATGGAAAATGTTCTTAAGATGAAAGCAGGAAGCTCTTACAGCTGCTGACAACATCAGCCCATGAACAAACATCATACATTCCAGCTGACTCCCCCCTTAAAGATAGAGTGAAGATATGAAGCCATACATGGTGTACATGTATTGCTTCTGTATTGGCCAGAACAGATTTAGCCTTAATCAACCATGTTCATCAAATTCAAGATAGAATCCAAGCAGTCTGCAAGAGGGCTCAATAAATATGATGTGGTTATGGGAAAAAAAAAGGATAGATAGAACATATTTTGAAATGAGCAGCATAGAATTCTCCACTGAATTTCCTATTTGTCAAAATATGAGGAAACATGAACACTATCAATACTATGGGTACCAGAATCTAGTCCTGCAGAATCCTAGAACTCCTGATGTGGGTTGGAGAAGTTCTTAGGTTCATAGGTTCATAGGTAGGTACTAGGCTATCAGCTCAATGGCCTACGTAAGCCTGGCCAGCAAGGTTCCATAGCTTACGCCACCCAAGAAAGTTATTTTCCTGTGCCACTGTCCAGCAGAGACACAGTAGTAATCCCCGGGGTGTATTTCCTATTTCCTATCCACTGATCAAGATTTTTCTTGAAGAGTGCTAATGAAGAACTTTGCTTGACATAGATGGGTAGCTTGTTCCAGAGTATAGGAAGTCTCTGGGACAGGAATCTATCCCTCCAGCATGTCCTGTTTATTGTAGTGACAAGGTTTAGGTCCCTAGAGCGTGTAGCTTGGAGGGATTGGGATTTCTTTAGGTGTAGCATGTCCAACAGCTCTGGGTTAGACATAGCTTTATATGTTAGGCAGAGATCACCTCAGAGTCGGCGATATGCTACGGAGTAAAGCTGGAGATTTTTGAGACGGTCAGTGTAGGGCATTTGTTTGAGGCCAGTAATCCTCTTTGTGTGGTACTTCTGTGGCCTTTCCAGCTGCTTCAGATGTCTTGTGAGGTACATTCCAAAAGGAGCGTTGTATTCTATAATGGGTCTAATGAGTGACGAGTAGAGGGGAACAATTACCTCTTTTTTTCCTGGATGAGAACACTTTTATGATGAGGTGTGCCACATAGAAGGACTTCATGACTACTGTGGTGATGTGACTATCAAAGGAGAGACTAATGTCCACGTGGGTCCCAAGGTCTCTTATCACGCATTTGGTGTTAAGTAGATTGCTGCCTATGTGGTAGTTCATGGGTACAGAGTTTTTACCAAAGGGGATGACACTGCACTTTTTGGCATTGAGCTTGAGGCCATGGCTCTGACACCAGGCATCTGTCCCAGTGAGGCCATTCTGTAGGATGTTTACATCATTTGGGGACTTGACTATGACTCCTTGTTTGCAGTCATCTGCGAACTTCATTAGCCAGAGGCCTTCTGTGTTAGCCTGTACTTCAGAGAAGTAGATAGCAAACAGGAGAGGCCCCAGGATGGAACCCTGTGGTACTCCACTTGTCGCTGCTTTGAGGTCAGATTTGGAGTCTGCAACTTTTACAGTGTGGGTTCTGTCAGTGAGCCATTTAGCAACCCATCTTGTGACGTAGGGATTTATACATAGTTTAGTGAGTTTAGCTATAATTAAAGAATGGGAGATGGTGTCAAAAGCCTTGGCAAGGTCAAGATAGGCTGTGTGAACCACCTTACCCTCATCCATGGCTTTGGTGACTGTCTCAAAAAAGTCAATCAGGTTCAAGAGGCATGATCTGCCTTTCACAAACCTGAACTGGGTGAGATCCAGAGTTTGGAGGTTACCAATGTCTATGTTTATGAGTTCCATGATGATACGTTCCATGGCCTTGCAGACCAGGCTCATCAGGCTAATAGGTTGATAGTTCCCGGGATCAGTGGTGGCTCCCCCTTTGTGGAGTGGGATAACTGTTGCTGTGCATCATTCAGTGGGCACAAAGCCTGATGCGAGGCTATTATTGAACATGGTGCTTAAGTGGGGAGCCAGTTCATTCTGAAGTTCATGTAGCACTGAAATAACCCACTCAGCACATGCTAAAAGGTAAGAGGCACACCAAGGAAGGCCAGCAGATAGAAGACCTCAGTTTACCCAAACACTCTAGTAGTAGTCAGTGGTCTGCATTATCAAACACAATTGAGAGATCTTATTGTACAAAATGGAGTATAATAATCTATTAAGATTTTTTTTACATCTGTCAATATGTTCATCTCAGTTCTGTGCTTGGATACATAGGCACACTGAAAAGGAGGAGCTCTGGACCTAGCAAGTAACGATATAACTTACCATACTTACAACAGGCATATTCTGTCATTTTACTGAAAAAATGAAAGGTTAGAAATTGTGTGGTGAACTTCCCAGTCCTTGTGTATTATCAGAGGTTGTCTTATGATATGGAGTTGTTAAATGTTGTCTAAGTGGAAATGAAAACACTGCAGTCCTAAATGATGATCAATCAGTCTGGAAGATAACTGGACCTAGAAATTCTAAAACAAACAACAAGCTTTGTAGAACCAAGATCCAGTCTGCTGTCAACTCTTCTATGGTCTCCTAACAGTTGACACACTTGAAATACAATTAACACTTGAAAAAGCTCCTTCGCATTGAGACCATTGGAATGTCCCATAGGGCATTTTGAAGGAGAGTGTCTATTTTGAGCAAACTTATCCACACACAAAAACAAAAAATCATATGATGATGATGAAGAAAATAATTTCCAGTTAGTTATCCAGTCTACGTTGCATAGTCATTACATGAAGCAGAATACCTTAGCTGGATAATTTGATGTGGCAGAAATGTCACTAGACAATTGCAGTGTTTTTAATATTACATTTCTGAAGCATATGCCAAGTAGTGGAAATACATTTTAAACACATACTTAAACCAGATATTAAAGCCAGAAATGATCTTTTACTGAAAAAAGCAGCATGTCAATGCAGAAATCAATTAACTCCAGCAGAAATGTCTCTAGATTTATGTGAAAACTGTGAATCAGAAGAAATCTGAAGTATGATTTTGCCCCAAGGACATATTCGTATGAATCAGTAGATCTCCTTATCTAGCACCATCTCAAGGCTATTCATAAAACAGATAAATTTACCTATTCCAAAATTACCTTGTTCAGGGTTCTGAGTGACTTAAGACCTGGTAGTATAAAAGCTGCAGGATGAAGACTGAAGTATTCATCCAACAAATAATAATGCCAGATCAACAAGCAGCAGCAAATCTCAGATAATGGTACATCTATTGCAAATCAATGGATAAACAGGTATTTGCATAAGTGCCTGTCCATATGAAATCTTGTCCCTGAATGGTGACTAGTAAATTCACAGAGACAAGTTAAGTAGTGGATAAATATGTATTTAGATGAGACAGCATAAATGCGGGTCTATGTGAACTTTTACCCTTAACAGAGTCAAGCTATCATAGACTGTCATATGCAGAAATCAGGCCTCATATTCTACCACTTCTCCCCAGCTATTAGCTCCTGACAACCCTGAAAGGTCTACAGTGAAGAAGTTACACACTAGATGGTGTAAAACACTGAAGAAGTAGGTCTCTGTCACAGTGACAAATAACAGTGATTAGCAGTATCAGTATTCACTAATGAGAGCTAAAGGAATGGAAGAGAATAAAGAGTCATCTTATTTATTTACTGTTAATGGGCTACATCTACTAGGTACAAATGCTTCTTTTTACATCAGCAATGTCTGGTTAAATACATTTCTTTGATTAACATAAGTGACAAACATTGCCAGATGGAGTGAAAGCCAGTAAGTACTACAATATATTTGATAGCTAACACCAGCTAATGCATAATATTAGCAGTTATTAAATATCAGCTCTCTATATAAAGTTAACATGTAATAAAGTCCCCCCTAAAAATATCTAATTTTCAGCAGAATCAATAAGTTAAACTTGGTTAATTCTGTGTTTGTTAGGAGAATGTAAACTGCAGAACAATGACTGAACTTATATCTTCTACCAAATTAAAAGCTATTAATAAAAATGATAATGAAAATAACCTCTGCTGTTTATATAAGCCAATATAGCTCAGCGCTTAATTAGTGATAATAAATTAGAAAAAAGCACATATCAGTCATATAAGTTAGAACTATATTCATTGTTAGTAATGCTGGAATATTCAAAGCAGGATAAAGCACAGTACTTATTTATACAATGTGCTGTAAGGGAACCAGGGCAGGAACATCTGGGTCTATATTAGAACATCAAAGTTTCAAAACTTCGAATGTTCTAATATCGACCCCTATTCAGTGAAAGCTGAAAACATCGAACATACAGAACAGCAAATTTTTTTCCAAAACACATACACACAACACAAGCACACCAAACAAACAGCAATCCGCATACATACACCTAAAATCTTACACCTAACCCTACATTAAACTATACACACACACCACTAACTATCCACTTACCTTAACCCAAACCCTAACCCTAAGGTCCATCGCACTCACCTCACCCGCGCCCTAACCCTAACTCACCTACCCCACCCTAACCCTCACGTCCACACAATCGCACACTTACCTGACCCACGCCCTAACCCTAACTCACTTAACCTGCCCTAACCCTCACGTCCACACAATCGCACACATACCTAACCCACACCCTAAACCTAACTCACCTAACTGGCCCTAACCCTCACGTCCACACATACCTCACCCACACCCTAACCCTAACTAACCTAACCCACACTCAGTCGCACACTTACCTGAACCCGACTCCACCACAGCGATGAAAATACAGAAGCAACAGAAATGGGCAACCAAATTCTCTCCCTAGGAAAAAAATTTGATTTTCTGTTGCTTTGATATTTTCAGCTTTTTCTGAATAGGGGTCGATATTAGCACATTCGAAGTTTTGAAACTTCTGTGTTCTACTATAGACCCGGAACATCTCTGTTAGATCTTAAAAGCACGTATTCCATAGATGTCAATGCAACAGAAATGAATATGATTAAACCCTGTATGAGACATACTGTGGTTTAAACGAGCTTGCAGTACACATAGAAGACTATTTGAAACAATAGTTAGCTAAATCCTTAGCTGAAAAATGTTGCTGTGTTGGAAATACTTAAAGTGATGTTAATGGTGGTAAGGAATCGACTACTCTACAAAAGGTACACAAACAAATTGTAGTTTCAGAAAAAGAAGACGCTCGTTGCACGGATTCGATTACTCTACAAAAGGTACGCAAACAAATTGTAGTGTCAGAAGAAGAAGATGCTCATTGCATTGATAATTGTTAGAGAGCAATTATATTTTGCACCAATAAATCACAAAGAGTACAAAATATTACAAATGCATCCGAATCTGTGTCATCAGAAATTTTGCTTTCTGATATATATTTTTTTAAAACCAGATAGCGAATAGTTCTTCAACAAGGTATCTATATTAGGATGAAGCAACAAATATACAGGAAAACTCACACCAAGGTTCTAAAGTAAGAAATGAACATAACACGTCTGACCTAACCATTTAGTTGAAATCTGCCATCATCTATAACATGAAAACTAGGTACATAGCTAGTTAATCTGGAAGAATAAGAAATAATATAGAAATTTTACAATACAGTGGTCAATAGCTAAAAAAAACTTTCCTACCTCAAATAGCCCATACTAAGTCTCTAGGACAAGCCTTTTGTTATTTGACAGCCAAAAACATTCAGACATCTTGTGAAAGCGTTATTAGTACAAAAGTTTCAGAAAAGGTGCTTAACGTAAGGCACCTATGTACTTCTTGGTTTCCCTACAGAATTGCTGGAATTGTTAAGCTTTCTGTTTAATCCTTCTGTCTACAGTGTTAGTCATCTGTGCTTGTATGAATGAGACACAGTAGTTTTGCTGCAGTTGCATAGAGTGCTGCAAAGTACAGAGGTACCTGTTGTAAGGATGGTAGGTGTCTGCTGGGGGGGTCAGGTAATACGCTTGGGCTTTATACCTATATGTGAAATGATATCAGCGGCGAATGAAATGGAGCAAACAGATCCAAGCATTGTGAGGTAGAGACGAGAAGGAAAACACCAACATTTTTCTAGTAGAAGTAAGTGGAAGATGACTAGAAGGCAAGGAGCAAGTAAACCTGAGGAAAAGTGTTGCAAGAATAAAAGAGAAAGTGTAACACTCAACATAGGACAGGTAATGGTAAGAACAGGACTTGATAAGTGAATATGGTTTTGTCACTAGTTGGAAGACAAGAAGATAAGGATCTTAGCAAGAACAGAGAGAGCAGTTTTTTCATATAAAGCATAGATATAGTATTCTTATTTTATTTACGTATGCTTTTTGTTTACTGAAGAGGAACACTGATGAAATGGACTTATTTTACAAGTAAATGTACTTTTAGTAAGAAGAAAAAACATATACAGCGTAAAACTACATGTTATAATCAGTATTTCCAATGCACAAGTCAACCAGCTTCTATGCAATGTAAAAGATTTTAACTTTGCTATTAAATAAAAAGAGTCTAGGAAAGGCATATTAGAAACAGAGCATGAAGGAATGTCTTAATGCACGCATGACATTTGTGAGAGGAGTTCTATGATGCAATCTGTGGGGAAGCATGGCATTTCTTGACCTAATAAGCTTTTAAATGAGGTTTGAGATTGAAGTAGGTTGGTAGGTGTTTTGAGATGGGAAAGAGTAATTCTCAAAGCTTTGGTATGAGAATTGGGAAGCTGTGGTTAATACACTGCAGTTTTGTTTTGGGGGCTTGAAAAACTGGCTATGATTGAGTTGTATTCTAAGTACATTTTAGTGGTAGGTTTGGCAGATAAGATGAGAAAGTTTCATGGCATAATAGTTTGAATATAAGCAATCTGATGAAGAAGTCAGCTCTTTTCTTAATAAATAAACTACCTAATAGTTTGAGAGTGATGTTCTAGGGGAGATGGTGACAAACTAATATATTTTGCTGCAGATAGTCTGTAGGAATGCTGTATTCTTATTTAAACTTACAGCTGTTAAAGGAAGGCCATACTCGAGTTGGGTATAAAGGACTCTCCTGCATGTGGTAGATCTTGGCGGAAAGAAAAAATAATGCAATGTCATGAAAAGCCATAACAGAATGTTGTGCTAGTGTGTGTGTGTGTGTGTGTGTGTGTGTGTGTGTGTGTGTGTGTGTGTGTGTGTGTGTGTGTGTGTGTCTGTGTGTGTGTGTGTGTGTGTGTGCGTGTGTGTGTGAGATTCTGAAAGGTCAGAGTTTCAGGATTTCTCAAGCAAAATGCCTATGTGCTTAAATGATATTTTGGTTTTGTTAAGACATGAGGTGCCTTTGATAGTTTTTGATTTGTATCAAGTATCATAGATTAAGTTTTAGTAGAATAATGGCTTGTTCTTAATAATTCGTCTGTTAAGTGTTTGAACAGAATTGCAGCTAGGTCATCTGGTATACTGTGACTTTCCACCAAACTGGTGCCCCCCACCCTTAACTTAGAGTTTTGTAGCAAAAATAAAGGTCTTCCCAAAGTTGAAAACAAGGTGTTTGCTACAACTGTGACAAGCATTGTGCTGCAGTTTCTTCCAAAATTTCAGACAACAAGCTTGTTAATGATGACAGCAAAAGTATAATCAGCATTCATTTATGAAGCCACAATACCCTTGCAGCTTCATAAGATGTCAGTTCCAGTACTGAACTCCCACACCATCAGCACATGGTGATCATACTCTTAACAGCTTGCACCTGGGGCAGCCATCACCTTTGCTCCCCCCTTTTTTTATGGCTCATTTGAAATAGAAGAATCAATCTTAACTTTAAATAATTTGCTGGTTACGATATCTTGGAAACAAAAGGATGCCTAAGGACAGATTCTCTGTTCCAGCATGTGGGTATGTAAAATGATGAGTACTAACAAGGTAAAGCCTTTTGACAAATTATTTAAAACAGCATATATCTTATAGGTTCATAGTTTAGTACTAGGCTAACTGGGCAATTTTAAATCTTGCAAATTACACATGTGAGAATCAAACCCAGCACATTGTGTCTGTAAGGTAAACACCTTAACCATTATGCTGGCCTAGATAATATCTTCACATGTTAAGGGATATGTCATGAATCAGGGTCCATAGGTAAATATTACCACCCTGACCAGACCAAAAGCCACTATGCTTTAACTAAAGGTGATTGTGCTACTGAATGTATGTTGAAAGTTGGATGGAAATATTCTTCCCAAGAATTTTACATATGGTAACAAAAATACAGATGGAGTAAAAATGAGATGCATTAGTAAGTTTTGATTATTTTGGCAAAGTGTTCACTAATGCTGTTTTCTAAATGTTAGACAGAATGTTTGCAGTAATAAACAGAAGGATTGTAAATATGGACTAGAGGGAAGTAGAAGACTTTTTACAGTAGAATGTGATGCAGTAGTTGAAATCATCACATCCTGTGAGGACATTTAATGGAATTTAGTTAAGGAGAAGGTTGATATGTTTAGATTTGATTTGTCTAAAGAAAAAGAGTGAGAAGAATGAGGGAGGGAAAGTTGGTTGTGAAGGCTAATGGTAGTATGTCTGTGGGAAGTGTTAGGTTATAATTTCATAAAGGAAGTCAGAGGTTCAAATCTGGTATTGGGTGCATTGAATGCTATTAATAGAAGTACTGTTATTCTTAAGTTTTATGGCTAGTAAGAAGGTTACCTTTGTTCCAAAAGTGTTTAGGATTGTTTTGTAAAGAAAGTTATTTCAACCTGATAAAGTTTACTTTATGACTTCATATGACATGTTTGTTAAAGTTAGAGAGCTGGATTAATTGTTTTCAGGTATCAATATTTAGGTTTTGTTCCCAGGTATGTCAGGATACATTTATGGTGTAGAAGGTCTTCTAGTTCTTTTTAACAAATTCATTTTTGCTGTTCTTGCAATGTCTAATAATAATGACAAAGAATTTGCCTGTAAACTGAGAGGAAAGTATGGGAGAGTATTTCAGCAGTAAAGTTTGGGTCTTGACAAGTGAGAACGGGTTACCAGTCTGTAGTGAAAATATATGATTTGAGGATGGATATTTATGTTAAGAATTTCCATCTAAATGAGATCAGTTTGAATAGATATTTTAGTGAAAAATTGATTATTTTGAAAGTAATTGGACAGATGCCACTTAATATCATGGGAATGGTTATGAAGGAAATGTTAGAATGATTGTTTATAATTAAGAGGTCTAGAAAAAAGCGATATTTTCAGTGGAGTATAAAACATATATGTTCAGTGATAAATTGTATGAGATCAAGATTGGAAAGAAATTCAGAAATATCATTAGAATAAATACTCAATGGGTCAAGATTAAATTCCTAAGAATGGTCATATTTAAGCTTTGAAGATGCAGAAATATTACTATGAATAAGTGCTTGAATTTTTTAAAGGAAGAGGTTGGTGATCTGTGTTTAGGTTACAGCAATAAGTATATGGTTGTTCTGAATTTAATACATTTTATCAGAAATCAGTTTGGGTAAAAGTCTGAGCAAATAGTTTGTTAAGCAATTTTTGAAAGCTCACATTGGGACTTAAAATAGAGTAAAGTTCCATCCCCATTTCTGATATCTGGTCTGGCATCAATTGTATATTTATACCCAAGGAAGAAAGTGAATATTAGGACTGCCATTTCTGAGTTAGGATTCTGTGACAACAACAAGGTCTTGAGAGTGTATGGAGAAAGGCACTTATTTGGTCTAGACTGTTTTTTCTGCTATTGGCATTTGGAAAGGCATTGGGAATTAAGTTATCTTTAGATATAATGAGAATATTGTTAAAGTAAGTTTGACCAGGGTCTCCTTCTATGTTAGGTCTAATTAGAAGTATAAATATTACGAGACTCAATTTCATTAGAAACTTGGACAGCTTTGCATGGAGATGTGAGGATTTAATGGAATCAGCCATCATGAGATATCATGAGAAAGCTGAAAGTAGTTTATTAGTGGCAATAAGAAGAATTAAGCTATCCAAAATGCTTTGACTATTATTTTGTAAGGGAAGTTCCTTACTGAGGTCATCACCTCTGGAACAGTTCCTGTTCCTTATCCCACTGCTTCAGCGACCTGACAGGTGTGGAAAAGGCAGCTGTATTTCTCATTATCCAGAGCAAACCTCTGCACAGCATGCAGGCTTTCCTGCCAACTCAGTGT
The DNA here is from genome assembly GCF_019279795.1 of Protopterus annectens. Classification (NCBI taxonomy): domain Eukaryota; kingdom Metazoa; phylum Chordata; order Ceratodontiformes; family Protopteridae; genus Protopterus; species Protopterus annectens. The sequence goes on from NC_056729.1 coordinate 957,635,273, forward strand.
TGCTTATTTCTGTTAACACAATAACCCTAATAGAAGAGAGACTAAACATACAGAATGAAATTGAATGTGTATTGAAGTATGAAATAAAAATATTTAATGCAAATATGGTCTACAACAAATAAAGTGACGTGTATATAATTGCATTATTCAGGGTCTTAGACACTTGTATACATTGAGCAAGAGAAGCAGAGATCTTCATTAATAAACTGTTGAACTGGCAGTCTGAATAAAGCACACAGCAAAACTGGCAAATAAACATGCAGTAAGTTTTTGTAATGGTATTAGAGCTTTTCAAAACTTACCAAAAATAAATCCACATTAAAGAATGCAAAGTAATAAAGCACATTGTGTTTGAGAATTATGTGGTTAAGTATCAAGAACACAAGCATTATGTAGTCCTACGGAACAAGGAAGCGATCAGTACAACAAAATGAAATAGTAATTCTAGATTTTATCTTCCCACAAGACTACAGCAAATTAACTATCTAACTAACTAACTAACTAATCTATGAGTGCAATAGTGACGCAATATTGATGCAATGTTAAAGAGCTTCATAACCTTACCGATGTTGGAAGATGGTCGTGAAATGAATAAATGGTTCAGTACCTGATTTCTGTCTTTGGTTACTCTGATGAGATGGTTGTTTCTTAGCTCAGTTTATGTGAATGGAGTGGAGCTAGTCTAGTGCTTTTTCTCCCCACCAAAATTAGCATTATTTTCTCTGCCTCTATGTAATGTATCGTCTTGACACTGGACCTTTTAAATGTTGACTTATCTGGAGAACTGTCAAAATTAAGTCAGTATTACTTACAGAATACTCTAAATAGCAGTTAAAGAGATTAGAAACAGTCTATAGGAAATTCACACACAAAAAATAAAAAATAAACTAAATAGAGGTGACAACATATTGGACCTGGTCATCACCAACATGGGCGACTGGTGTTCCACACTGGAAGTCACCCCCTCGCTGGTTAGATCTCATCATAAACAAATCACTTTGGATATCCACATTCCACCCCCACCCCCAGACAAGGAAACCACCGTGAAAAACTTTTCAAAAGCAAACTTCACGTTACTTAAGACCGAGGTGGAAAGTTTCAAAGCCCCCATGCTAAAGGATAATGGTGTCCAAGCTGTAAAATCCTTTACTAATGCATTCTATGGGCACCTACAAGAATGCATGGATTGTGCTATCCCAAGCAAAACCAAGACTCACTCCTCCAAGAAAAGGAAACCAGTCTGGTGGACCACTGCCATAAACAAGCTATACAATAGAAGGAGGAAACTAGTACAGAAAAAAGTAAAATCCCAAGTAGGGAAGACATCCCTGATCAGTATCAGCAAGGAACTATGATCCCTCATAAAATCATCCAAGGCGAGCTTTGAAAGAAAAATTGCTAAGGACTCCAAATATAAGCACAAGGCATTCTTTAGCTATGTCAAGAATCTAAGTGGCAATGCTCAGGTCTGCTCAGAGTTAGTGCAGAATGGCACAAAATACACCTAACCGACCGATATAGCCAACATCCTGGCAGACAGGTACAGTGCAAACTTCACCCCCCCTCTCACTCCCAAAAGGGCCCATAACCATACAAGAAGAATGTAGAGCCCCTGAAATCACAGACACTCAGGTTAAAACAGCCCTCTCCAAAGCCAAAAGCACAGCATCAATGGGACTGGATGGTGTCCTAGGCTGCGTACTACATGAGCTCAAAGACGAACTAACCCCTCACCTAAACACACTGTTCAAACTCAGCCTCTACACAGGCTATGTACCCATAGAATGTTGCACATCAATGGTTGTTCTGCTCCATAAAGGTGGAGCCACAACAGACCCCAAGAACTATCGCCCTATAAGCCTGACTTGCTTGGTCTGCAAGGCTATGGAGTGCATCATCATGGAACTCAACAGAGACATTGGGAACCTCCAAACACTGGACCCTACCCAGTTTGGGTTTGTTAAGGGCAGATCATGCCTCCTAAACCTGGCAGACTTCTTTGAGACAGTTACAAAGGCTATAGACGAGGGAAAGGTGGTACATACAGCCTACCTAGACCTCGCAAAGCCCTTCAACACCATTCTCTATTCTGGAATTATAGACAAGCTCACCAGCCTGAACATAAACCCCTACATCACAAGATGGGTTGCCAACTGGCTCATGGACAGAACCCACATGGTGAGAGTTGTGGGAGCTAGGTCCGACTCTAAACTGGTTACAAGTGGCATTCCCCAGGGCTCAGTCCTAGGACCCCTCCTGTTCAGCATATACTTCTCAGAGGTACAGGCAAGCACAGGAGGACTATGGCTGACCAAGTTCTCAGACAACTGCAAACTAGGGGCTATAATTGACTCTCTGGCTGACACAGATATCCTCCGAAAGGGTCTCACTGAGACAGATACCTGGTGTCAAAATCATGGCCTCAAGCTAAATGCCAAAAAGTGCATAGTCATCCCCTTTGGAAAAAACAAAGTACCCACAAACTACCATATAGGTGATAGTACCCTAAATACAGAAAATGTAATAAGGGATCTGGGGACCCAAGTAGATCGTAATCTCTCCTTTGATAATAACATTGCCAAAGTGGTTAGAAAATCCTTCTATGTGGCCCACCTAATCACAAAAGGGTTTGCATCCAGATCAAAAGAGGTCATTGTGCCCCTCTACTCATTACTCATCAGATCCATCATAGAGTACAACGCCCCATTTGGGATGTACCTTACAAGACACCAGCAACAGCTGGAAAGACCACAGAAGTACCTCACCAAGAGGATCACTGGCCTCAAACAGATGTCCTGTGCAGCTCGACTGAAGAAACTCCAGCTGTACTCGGTTGCATACCGCCTACTCAGAGGTGATCTCTGCCTGACATACAAAGCCATGTCCAACCCAAAATTGATGGACATGGTCCACTTAAAGAAAACCTTATCTCCTCGAGCCACATGCTCTAGGGATCTAAACCTCACCACAACAATAAATAGGATGTGCTGGAGGGATAGATTCCTGTCCTAGAGACTTCCCATGCTTTTGAACAAGATTCCAATCTCATTAGGCAGAGCTCCTCGCTAACACTCTTCAAGAGAAACTTTGATGAGTGGATGGGAAACAGAAAGTTTATCCCGGGGATCACTTCAGTGGCTCTGCTTGACAGAGGCACAGGGAACTAATCTAAGGGGGCAGCGAAAGCCAACACATTCTGGCTAGTCTTATAAATGCCTTCAGGCAGACAGCCTAGTACCTTCTTATGAACCTATGAAACTATAAAATCAATCAATAAATAAATAAAGCCACATTTAAGTAATATTTATCAATACAAATATCTAAAGTTGTTCACTTTGCAATATTAGAGGAACATTTACTTTATCATGCACAAATCTGAAGAACAAATAACTACAGCCAGTTTTGTGGATGGAGGTGTACATTACTACAGAAATTCATAGAAATAAAAATTTATTATTCAGGTTTACACAAATAAAATTAATGTCAGAGGTTCTTATTTAACACAATGTATACCCATAGGGTAAAATAAATTGCCTGAAAAGATACATAGATCAGATTTGCAATATACATTTAAAAAGATTCTAGATAATATGTAGAGAATTTTGCCTAGTCTGACGGTGTTTGCACTCCCAACAGTCTATGGGCCTGGACACCTCCTCTTAATTCAGAAACTTTCCACTTCATATTAAGGCTCCATATGAAAAACCTTTATTCAGTTAAGCAAAGAAATACTTTGCAATGTCATAGCTGAGGCATTTCACTAATGGAGAAGATTCTGAATGGGTATGATACAAAACTAAATCTGTACCCAAGGAATCAGTACTTTGTGGTACAAAGTTTAAATATTAAAAATAAAGCAAGAGCTCAAGTTAGGTCAGATGACCTTGAAAGGGAAGGCATCAAGAATATCAAAAAGCATTTTGTGCAGCGTGTGCATTTGCGTCTAATATAAATAAATAAATAAATAAGTACATACATACATACATACATACGTACATATATACATTTTACATACTCACACATACAGAAATAAATAATGGCAGATGCAAGAGCATAGTATGGAGAATGTATCATACATACTTCTGAAAAGGAAGCTGATACTATGGGAAATAAGTAGATGGGGAACAAGAAAATAATAGAGGAGGTGGAATGGGGAAATGGGCAGTTCATGTGTATGTGTATATTTGTGTGTGTTATCTTTCAGGAAAACATTTGCAAATAAGAAGGGAGTAAAACAGACAATGTACGACAATAGAGCAGGGTAAAAAATGGAAATTTAATTGAAAAAAGGATGAGAGAGAGAGAGAGAGAGACAGAGACAAGAGAGGAAAAGGAAGAGTTAGTTAAAATTACAAAAGGATACATCCAAGGGAAATGATTGCATATGTAATAACAGTACATTTCTAGATTATTAAATGATGTTATTAGTGCTATGAAAGATCATGAGCTAATATAATGTGTTTAGCGAATATCAAATTTCTAAATATTGAGAAAAGAAATTAATTAGAACTATTATGACAAAGAAACATTATTCAGAATTATGTTCCAGAAATATTTACAAGTATATCTATTTTATTTAAATATTCATAAATTGTAATAAACCATATGATACTTAAACCAGGAAGAATCATTAGTAGATAAATAAAACCTAGATATGATTATGAGACAAACAATAGCATATGCTTTTACAGACTTTAAAGAAAGTATGGATTTATCAGAAAAACTAGAATCTCACATTGTGAATATCAGCATTATTTTAATAGGAAATTTAAACTGTAATTTTGGAAACATATTCAGGTAGAACAATAAGAGATGTGGTAACACTTACAGAAATAATGAGTCTTGAGATATGAGTACTGGGCAAATTTGCATATGAAAGGGTGAATTTGTGAACAGAAATTAGCTATGTCAATTTTTTTCAGATACATTAGAAAAAGAAATTCAGAAAAGCTGTTTACAGGTAGAGTATTTGGATTATTGGGTTAGATCGGCCATAAGTGTTTATAAAGAAGTGATCCAACTGGGCAAATGTTTTAAGAAGTTAAATAGAATAGGTTCATAGGTGTTTACTAGGCTAACGACCAGAAGGGCCTTTTTAAGCCTAGCCATGCACCCCAAATCTCTGACAAGTTCTGATACCCTTGATGAGTGTAAGCATGGGCCTGGGAGATGAACCATTTACAGGTTACCTGTTTGCATCAGAGACATAGGTGCCAAACCAGGGATGAATTTCTAGTTTTCCATCCCATTGTGCAAGTTGCACTTGAAATGGATTAGGGAGGAACTCTGCTTCACATGGATGGGGAGCCTGTTCCATAGACGATGTAATCTCTGGGATGCATACCTATCGCTCCAGCAGGTCCTGTTTATATCACAGGCAAGATTTAAGTCTTTAGAATGGGTAATTCTGGTACTATTTTTTGTGGATATGCAGGAAGTCCATTAGAGTGGGGTCTGATAATGCCCTGTATGTCAGGCATAGATCTCCCATCAAAAGCCTGTAGGAGACAGAATACAGGGATAGGGTATTGAGTCGGTCTGCACAGGACATATTACTTATGTCCTGTATTCTTTTAGTGAGGTGATGCCATCATAAATGTGCTGTCTTGCATATGAGACATTAAACTAAGGCCCCATTTGCCTGCCTTGATTGTAGCTTTGTGTGATATAAAAGATACTGTGGCATTTATTGAAAAAAGACCAATGGAATTTCACTAGTACCTTTCCAAACTTCCCACACCCCATATATATTTATATATATATATATATATATATATATATATATATATATATATATATATATATATATATATATATATATATATATATATATATATAGCATCTCAAGCCTCCTCTGAATGAGGCCACTAGACTATATAAACTAACTCAGTCAGCAAAGGAAGGAAGAAAGAAAGAAAAACATGATTTATTAAAATAGCAACAGCATTTACTACAATCTATAAAAGAGGTGGTATTAACTTTTTTAAGAGGAAAAGCTTAAAAAATAAGAAAGAAACTTTAATAGAAGAGCCATGGAAAGAAAAAGAAAAGTATAGGGGGGAAAGGAGACATTACAAAGAAAATAGAAAGATATACAGCAGAGATGCATTCAAGTGGAACAACGAAATAGGCTTATTTGGAATGTAGAAAAATGGATAGAGAAGATAATAAAATATTATTGAAAGAGATAACTTGGAAGAGATGAGTATGGCATTAAAATGGAAACAGCATCTGGAGTAGATGGATTGGACCGTTTATTTTGCAAGAATATTGAAAGAGAGACAAAACTGACTTTTTAAAATGCTGATGGGATGGAAGAATGATAGATTTGTGGAAGACAGGGTATTAGAAAAGTTAATTAAATTAATATGGAAGAAAGAAAAAGGGATACATTTACAAAATTTGTAGACCAAGAGCTTTAAATAATACAGATTTTGTAATGATAAAAATTAAGCAAAATGTGAGACAATATTAGAAAACATAAAAGAAGGAGCAAGGTATAACTAGTAAGCAAAGTAAGGAAAGGATTCTTATACGTGAAACAATGAACACTTCATTACATGAAGTGGGCCAATTCACTTATGGTATGATATTACCAAAGCATGTGACAATGTCAAGCAACAACAGCTAAGGGTGATTATGAAAGTATATGAAAAGCATGCGAAGAATAATGTACACGGATGTCTTAATAGGTGGTTAAGTGGTAATACAAAAATACAAAATGGAGTTTACAGGGCTGTATCATGAGCAGTATAATGTAATGCAATAATAAAAGTGTATGTATAAAGTTAAAGAAGGATATCCTATCACGTAGTCGAACTTTTACAAGTTTGAACCACATATGGTCAAGATCATAAGTTCGAATTTGTAAAAGTTTTCGCGTTTGAATGGAAATCTCCATAAGTGCAGATTTCCATTATGTTCAATGTGGTGTGATCTCGGAGTTGGTATATTTAAGTGGCGGAGGGTGTGGGGGTGCTGGGGGGCTTGCACCCCTGCTTACAACAATTTATTTTGCTGTATGTTTTTTATTTTTTTTTTATGTAGTCAAAGTTCCATAACTTCGAACATAATGGTTCGACCATTAGGTGTTCAGAGTTACGGAACTTCGACTATGTAATATAGACCCAAATCTTAATATAAGAATAACAAATAATTCTTAATGAATAATACATCTTTAAATATCAGTACATCTTGTTATATACATATGATAAAGCATCAGCTCCTTAAGAATAAAAGACAGTTGATTGAAGTGGGAAAATAAGTTAAAAAACAGCTTAGCCATATGGGTCTAAGGATAAATAAAGAAAACAGTAAAGGCTTTGGAGAACTTAACAAGAAGCCTGCATTTTATTTTACAAGGAATGAATTAATGATATTGAGAAAAAAAGTCATCTGAAAAGCAGAAGTAATGAACGGACAATGGGAGAATATGATAATTCACAAGAAGTTATTAAATTATAGCAATCCTTTAAGATGACATTCAAGCAAAAGAACATCTGAGTAATACGACTATACTGGGAAAATCAAGTTACTTAGGTACAACATTTATGTTTATGGAAAAAAAAAACTGTTACAACTTGTATTTCAGTAATCCAGGGACCTAAATTAAATCCAGTAAAAGACAGATAACTTAGAACTAAAAAAAGTGATTTAGGCATAATCATATCAGTGGTATATCTGTCATGTATATATTTGTTATGAAAATTAAACTTGGTAATGTTTAAAAAGGGAAAGAGTGTAAGTGAATTCTTAACTATAAATAAAGCCTCTGTGTCTTGGGACACCCAGGATACTCACACCACACATGTAGGACAGGTTATTGAGGATAGTGTGATTCAGGGAACTGTGCCACCCCTAATGAATACATGTCAGGATCAGACACTACTGCCATTGCACAGAGAGGCATATGGGGGAGTGAGTACTGTGTCATGATGGAGACATGGTTAACACCCTCCCTTTGTAGTTAGAGTATCAGTGGCTGAAACCCAGCATACATACAGATCAATCATGGACATATAGGCTATTACCACAACAGCCATGATAGAGGTGGTTAGATTAATTCAGGCTGTATGAAATGACCTCCATGAGGGTATATTATGCATGTGTGACTTTTTGGTAGACTAAATCACCTTGCAGAATGTGTCACATCTTCTCAAGTTCAGCTGCCATGTGTTTAGGCCCTGTCTATGAAGGTGATCCCCTGGTAAGTCAATAGATGTTGGCCAACATTGCAGTGAATGGGGTAGACTACACTCATGCAGCACTAGCACTTCCACTGTTGAGATGTTGACAATCCCTTGGGTTGTGACAGTCACTGACGTGGCACATGTTATTATAGACCTTGATCACAGTCACACAGCATTCCCACATCTATCCAGGAGCATTGTACAACCAGTTCTCTCCCTGCTGTAGCAAGCACTGAGGTGTGTTTATATTACCAAATCAAAACTGTAAATAGATGAAAACCACAACATCGATACATAAAAGATTGAAGTAGCAAAACTACAAAAGGCCACTTCAGCTAATTTTTTCCCAGGGGAAAAAAAATCATTCAGCCGACTAAAACCAAAACAAACTATCAAATCCTACAAAAGTGGTGGACTTCACCCCCCACACCCCCCTAACTAAATATACTGACTCAGAGATTGCTCTACAGTGGAGAAAAGGGCAAATTCTCGATGACAGCCAAGCGATTTTTTTTCCCCCCTGGGAAAAAATTTACTGAAGTGGCCATTTGTAGTCTTGCTATTTTGATATTTATGTGTCAATAGTGTGGTTTTTCTCTATTTACAGTTTTGATTTGGTAATATAGACCCCTGGTGGGCAGGTGCTTGCACTGGATTTATAAAACCCTCTGTTATGAATGTTCCTGATTTGTCCTATAGATAGATATGCAGTGCAGAGGCCGTGTACCAGCAGACATGCAGTCACACCACAAGTGACTAAAGTATATCACATGCACAAATACACAAACACACACACATACACACTCACTGACACAGTAGCCCTTTGCAGTAACTTTTTAATTATGCCCCAACAATCCCAGCCCATAGTCATAACTGCACCCCTTGTACTTTTCTTATGCTCTCATACATCTCCCTGTGCAGATGATGATAAGTAGGTCCTACCCTTCGTATATTGTCACTTAGGCCATCTATGTTTAATGTCCAGTGTTGCCAGTCTTCATATGAGTGAGCACAGTCTGGTGTTTGTTTTACATCCACCCGTTTTAATGCAGTGAATCTGCTATACTCTGTTTTCTTATTGTCCAATGCTATGTGCAAATTTGTATCTTTGCCAGTGCCGCAGTATACTGTACCTGCCTCCTTCTAGCATTCTTAATCCCTGCAGGTGGCTTCTCCACTTTATTCCCATCTGACTCTGTCTACACTGCCTGGTGTGCTGTGATGTGCTTTTCCTGAATGTGGTCCCCTTGCTGTAACCACCTCATCAGTATCATATTGTGTAACATTGCACTTAGTATAAATATTTTCGCACAGTTTCTAGGCTCATATTGCATGATGCCATCAGATGAATTCAGACAGCGAAAGTGTACCTTGAGCTGCACAAATACATCTTAAGAATGTTCCTTATTTGCAAATAGTCAAACGTGTACCCCTGCTCTCCTTCATTTTTTAAATTTCTGATTTGGTGCCATCAGCTAGGGTTGCAGGGCACATCCAGCATCACCAATAAGATGAGACTGGAGAAAATCACTCCTTACAAAATGGTGATTCAGGTCACAGGTATGCCATAAGTGGATGCTGCCTGGGTGGCCTGCATATGGTTTACTATTGAAAATGCGAACGGCACTTGGGTGACAGTCGGATAGTCGAACGTATAAGGTCATAAACAAGGATGTCGAAGACAAAATAATCAATCTAGGAACGGTTTTAACATGGGTCGAGGTAGGTGTTCAGTATTATTCCCTACTACAAACATCTTCCCTAACTCGACCCATGTTAAAACCATTCCTAGATTGATTATTATGTCTTCGACATCCGTGTTTACGACCTTATACGTTCGACTATCCGACTGTCGCCCAAGTGCCATTCGCATTTTCAATAGTAAACCCCTGCATATACATTATAGATGGTACCCTTTGCATTACAAACCACCTGGAAGTTGATGGAGCTGTATTGTTTTTGGATGGTTTTTATTTTAATGTAGGTGCAGTCTATGACTCGCAGAACCTTGGGAAATGTACTATATTACATAAGTCTAGCATGGTGTTCCCTCTTTCCTCAATGGTACAAGGAAACCACATATGATACCCAAAATCCTACAGCATGGTATCAAGGGACTGATAGAGTATTCTTGGGGCAGATTCCTGAGATGCCCCCACTGTGCTCCCTCTAGGTCACTGAAAGTCCTGTAGCTAGTATATGTAAAGCCACACATACCTTGTTATCCATTGGGAGAGGTAGTCCATGATTCCAAAGGGATTGCAATTGAGGTAAACCCATGTCTAATTTGTCCTGAATGGTCTATCCATAAAGTAGCAGTCCAGAATGTTGCAGTCATGCAATGCATGAAAATGTAAGCACTGTCTGATGCCATGACATCTCAGGGTCTGAAGTCTTGCACAACTGGGGCTTATGACTACAATAAGTATTTTAGAAATACACATTTGTGAATGAGGTAGCAATCATTAACCTTTGTCTTGCAATTCCTTCAGCATAACCATGGGAAATCTATTCCAAGGAATGTACAAATGCATGACGCACATTAAGATATTTCAGAATTGCTCCACTATTCTGATTTGCTTCATTTTCAGACACAAAGTCACTCATTTTAATAATATTGCTCATTGCCATCTCATTATATGGCATTTAGCATATACCATGCCCAGCTTTGCTGATCTACAGTTACCGCTAGTAGTATGTGTTTGTTTGTGACTCAAACGCACCCTAATTGTGGCCACTCATTGAACAAATTCATATACCACAATGAGCATATGGTTTCTGAATCTCAGCCACAGTCTTTGCATATCCAGTATTTAGGATTTCTTTATGTCTTTTCCGTATTCAGGCTGACCCAGTGTCAAGAAGTCAAATAGCAAATATTATCCACTGCTAGTAGCTTTAAGGAATCATTGCAAAACAACTTAACTTGATCAGTGGAAGCAGATGCAATGTGATGTATATTTTCTTTGACAGAAAGATAAATGAGCAAATCATATGTCTAAGGCCTGACTGAGATGAATTTGGGGGGATATTTTGTTACATTTTTCTGTATTATGTGGCTTACTTAATAGAAGGTGCATGGATGATAATGTCTGAGATTAGACTGAGGCTGTCAGTGATGACTAGATGCAGAGGAGAATGACTGTAGTGATGAGCTTAGGTCATGTGGGCTGTTGCAAATTTTTTTTACTTTTAAAGTTGAGCAGCACTTTCTTGATGTCATGTGGGATGGACTGAATCATATTTAACTTGAAGTCACCCAAGAGAATGTAGTTACTTTTGTTTCCTAGATGGGATATAATTCACAATCAGCTAGCCTTATCAGTTGAGCAAAGTCCTGGTGTATAAATAATTTCTGTCAAATGCTGATGGGGTAACTAGCTGATGTCAAATACTTTGAGTTCAACGGATACCACACAGAAGGCCAACAAGCAAATTTAACACTCACTGGTAAGATAGGAAAACCATTACATGGTTAGAATAGTGATGAGAGGGCATAGAGGGTAGTAATGAAAAAAGTGCTGTCCAAAGAAGGGAAGGTAAGCAGTGGGCTATTACAGAGGTTGGTTTTAGGTAGGTTCATCACGAAAGTTGTGTTACTAATGTCACACAAGTAACAGCAAACAGGGATAGTATCTCTGTGAGTGCAACTACCAACAGATGTAGAGAATGGGGGAGCAGTCTTGAAAAAAAAAATATTAGAAAACTATACCCATAACCCAAGAAATGTCAGTTGAAGATAAGGTCTGAGAAGCACACTCTGATACACGTAGAGAAAAAAATCATCCTGATTGAAACTTTAGGATTCAGTGTAACTTTAGCAAAAAACCTACTCCAGGAATAGAGGAAGTTGCAGCTGCCAAGGCTCGGGGGGGGGGGGGCATAGACTTCTAGGCAGAAGAAAGTGATCTGTCTTACTCTCTCATTAACTAGAGAGGGGCCTACGTCAGAAGACTGACAAACCAATCACCGAATCTCAAAATACTGAACACATTGACCCCTCATGTGGGGGGCTGCACCCCCTTCACCCACTGCTAACTATATATACCAACTCCAAGATCGCACAGCAGTGGAAAAGGGACACATTCTATCACTCAGTATTCTGAATTTTCAGTCTTTTGGGATTTAGTCTTTTGGTCTTCCAGTCTTCTGAAGTAGACCCCTAGAGAGACATCTTTTGGGATACTGTATACTTAGAAGGCAGCAAGGATGCTAATGGAGTTACACAAGAAGGTCATTAGGATGGTAAAACAAGATGAATGGATTCATATGAGGAACACATAAAGATTCTGAGAATGTTACTCTAGGGCACTAGAAGGTAAAAAGGGATATATGATTTTGAACTATAAAGTCAATAAGAAGTAGAAAAGGAATTAACTAAGCAAACATTCAGATGGGATATGGGATGTTATTCATTTGAGCTTGAATGTTTGGGTTTTTACTTATATATCAAACTTCATTATGTCATTGAGAGAGTGGTAAACATATGGAATGACCTTTATGGCAGGGCACCACCAAGTAAAACAAGGTACTAGTTTGAAATTTTAAGGAGAAACTGAGAAATAAGGCACCACAGAGGTTAAGCAGCTGTAACAGCTGGGTATATCAGATAAACCATTAGACTTCCTTTGTTTGTAAAATATTTGTATGTATTTTTCATTCTTGACCATTAGAATGCATATTTGTATTCTGACCTGCTGAATGTAGTGGATAACAAAAGTTCATACAGCATGGATAGCATTTCTGTTGGTCTAGTATTGTGCTTATAATATTATTGGAGATCTCGGGCATGTGTCACGTTGCAGTACCATGCAGTGTGCATAGGTTTTGTAAATAAATAAATAAATAATAGTAACAACCAAATAGACCATTTGGGTCATTGAATAAAGAAACTATGGCTAATCATGAATGGAATTCTAAGCAATTGATTTATGTGCAGTGGAGGGCAAGACAGACTGAGTGGTCTGCTTATAGTCAGATAAAAATGCCCAGATTCACTGTAAAAGTACACATTTTTCGTAACAGCAGGTGTGAACAGTTTGATATTCTTTGCATTGAAGCAGTTTAGATCTATTTAGCTGTAGTGTAATTGTATAGTTTACGTTTGTTTTTCAGTATGTATATAATTGTAATGCCGATCAGCAGTCAGCTTTGTTAAAAAGTAACAAGGTAATAAATGAAATATGCTTGTCTAACTCCATTTGTAAAGAATGCTAATTTCTTTTTAATTTATCTTGCTATCAGTCTAAAGGAAATGTGTCAGTTTATGCTTCTAACTGAATGCAGGTTTTCAAACTTCTTTCAGTTCCACTGAAAATGTTCCATTGTTGAGCTGTGCACATAGTATATGTAATATTGGATGTCCATAAGGAAAAAGTATGAATGATATTGTTAAATTTGAATTATTTCAGGCTCAGGAGCACATGTTTGGCTCAGACTTTCTTTCATGTATCCCACATCTGCAATAAAATCCAAGTGTTTGTTATATTGCATTGGGTCAATTTAGATAGCTTACAATGAAAAAGTTTGAAGCATGTTTTGCTGAATTTAGATGACTGAAAGTACTGTTAGCTGAGTTCATCTCTAGGTAAAATAAGAGAATGTCAGATTAATTCTAAAAACTTATCACATCATCTCCCTGAGCAACCTATCTGGGAGTTGCTTTATAACAACAGAGGCTGTGATGTGTGGAGGAGGGTTGTGAGTTTAGCTCCCAAACATCAATGTCTTGTTTTTTCTTTAATTTACATGCTGAATTTTGCCAGGTTTTTTTTTTGATTGGCTACTTGGAGTCACTGCTTTATTTTCTTTTTAAATCTCTTCACTTTTTCTATAGAAATATGAATACCATTTTTACAGTATGCATTTAAATTTGCAGCTTTGTTTTCAAATAGATATTTTGTGTTTGCAGTATATGATGTCATTTTTCATTAAGGTGAAAGGAAAATGTAATGTAATTAGTACTTTATTTTTTTAATCTAAATGTAGATTTGCATTTGCAAAGTTATTTAGGTGGGCTAGATTGATTCGGGGGCATATAAGTCTGAGTTTTGTGTATACACTGTGTGAAATGTTACCTTAGTTTTTGGTGAGAAGAGTAAATGTAGTATGTTTATTGAACTTTAGAAACATTGGTGACACTCAAAGGAGATGTAAGTGACACGCAGGGAGTTTAGTTACCTTTTTGTTAATACACTAAGATTAAAACGTGAGCAGCATAACAGCTATATGGTTTTGTCACAACCTTTATGTGCTATGTACTGGGAAGCTACTAATTTTATGAAAAAAATAAATTAATACTGTCCTCAGTAGAGCAAGGTTGCAAGTGTGAATAGTGGAACATGTATGAAATTAGATATTTTGTTATCACAGTTCTCTCAGTACTTTAAGGTACAATGACCTTATGGTTAGTATATATATAAACATATAAGTTGCAGAGGTATGGGAAGGTGTGGAAGGTAAAGTCACTCTACAAAAATGCTTTAATTTTGTTATGATGAGTCTCAACATTAGATATATTTTAGATCAGTCATTTTTTTTTCAGGAACTGTGGGCCTAGCATTTATCAGTGTTGCAGTTCCAAAATGTAACTGGGTCTATGTTAAGATAAATCAAACTTTCAGTCAGTATATGGAAGAAATCATAAAAAACAGAATAGCATAACATGTGTAGTTATAACGGTAATGCAGAAAAGGAAATAGTTTTTGAGGTAGATTTCAAAGAAGACATCTGTCAGACAGTGACAGAAGGGAGAATAGGTATGACATAGACATTGCTGAAATAATGAAAGATTTCTTCATCATGGCATTCACGCTACAAAAAATAGAAAAGGTACCATATTGGAAGGTTTAGATAGAACAGAGCCATTAGAGATGAAGGGAAGGATGTACCAGTTTGGGATGGGAGGAGAGAAAAGGAACTTGTTAGTTTACTGCAAAATAAAACACAGGGCCCTGTGAGGATAATAGAGAACTCAAGTACTTATCAAGTATTTTGGCATAACCATGCAAGAAATTTTTAACATTTTCGTGGCCAACAAGGGTTTATTGCAACTCTGTAGTACAGCTTCAGTTATCTCATTCTCTAAGGCAAATAGGAAGACAGTCCAAATAGCTGCAACTGAATGTGTTAACATTAATGGGTGGGAATGTGATGAAAAGGATGTGGAAAAAAAGGTTTGTGTCTTCTTAAAAGGACAACTAGATTTAGGACACACACATATGCATGGTGTCTCTGCTAGCAGAAGATATGCATGCTTGCAAATGTGAGGACCTGCTACACCTGCCCTAGTGCACATTCACAGTCCCAGAAATGCATAATGAGGCCTTTTATAACTACATCAGGTAAACTAGAAATACATGATTTAATCCATGACTGGCCAGCCAGTGGTGCTGTAAAACATTGGCTCTAAATAATGATCACTGTTAATGTGACCCCATGTGCAAAATGGGAAAAAAAGTGGGTTATGGAAGTATTGGTGGATGGATATTTTTTTCTGCAGAATTAAAGGATGTGTGAAACTGTAACATTTTCTATGCAATTTATATAAAAAAAACAAGTAACTGAGGTATGTAACTGCATTCAGATGTGCAATACAGCAGTTATAGATAGGATGTGCAATTTATCACAGACATGAACTAGAAAATGTACTTGTTCAGCCTGGTGGTTATAAGATGTGTAACTACTATGCCGGGAATTAAAATAAATGTGAAAGTGCAACTACAAAATTCTCTGAGAAGATAGCTAACTAGGGGCAGGTAAGTAAGTTCATTAGTATTTAAATTTGAATCTATTTTCAGTTGCAACTTTGATTTGTATGAAAAGATATAATCCAAATATTTGGTAAATAGTAAGAAACGTCCTGGGACTTGGGAGTTGTCCGTAATTTTGCCTTTACCTGGAAATTCAGCTCAGTAATTCCTTCACTTGTCTGTAGCTCAGAAAAAGTCTAGCTGTAGATATTTTTTCTTGTAAACTCTTTGTTCAAAGAGATTATTTTGATTTTCTTAGAATTTTGTGTTTATCTATATATTTACATTTTAACTGCACTGTTTAACTCATTATTTTTAAGTAATATTTTTATTATTCACTTTTAAAAAGCTGATGGGTGGTTATCCATTAACTTATTTATTAATTGATTAGAAGGTTTTTACTGTTAAAAGAAGACAAGTTGCTGGCATCAACCTCTGATTGACCAGGCTGCTGAGTGACACTTTTGTAATTACTTGGCCTTTTATAATGAGTGAATAGTATCTGAGATTGTCACCATCCAGGTAAATTGGAATACTGACAATTTACTACCTTGGGACAGGACAGAAAGCTGCGATGTTGAAGAATGTTACCAGCCTTCCCAAGAAATGTATGTGTGAATGTGTGCTTGTGAGTGTGTGCGTGTGTGCATGTGTGCATGTGTGTGTGTGTGTGTGTGTGTGTGTGTGTGTGTGTGTGTGTGTGTGTGTGTGTGTGTGTGTATGTGCATATGTATATGTGAACGTGTGTATGTGTGTGAATCGAAAGAGTACATTTACTGTCAGTAAGTGAGCACTGGAAGGCACTAAATCCTGAGGAAGTGGTGAAAAAAGGGGTCTTAAGAGCTAGGCCAAAGACTCTGCTAAGTGGGGTGCTTGACATGAATCTTATTCTTAAGCATGGATGGTGTAGTCCCATACCAAGAGCAAAAGTGCTCATTTCCTGCATGTTCCTGCAACTAAGCAACAGTCAGTGAGTTGTTTAGTGGTTCATATATGTGTGCCTTTTTAAAGTGCTTAGTATCAGTGTTTTGATTTGAGAGGCAATACTCTACTGATCATCTGATTTTAGATTTGAAGATTAAATATAATTCTGTGGTAGACAGTGGAGTATATTTAACTGCTACAATCGTTGGTCACTGCATACCTCTCAACTTTCCATATTTTGGAAGCATTTACCTAATTTGCTCTCAAACTTTTGATCTATCTTCCTGAAATGGGAAATAATTTTGAAAAGTTCTGAGTAAACAGAACCAGCATTTCAAAAGTGTCCCTAATTTGGGGCATTTTCCCTATTTATATTTCTCTGTCCATAACTATGGAGGTAAAAGTTTGGTTCATTGACTGTGCTTTTTTTTCACAGAAAGCTACTTCAGAAAAGCAGTTTGCCAAAGCCAATTGGACATCCATGGTCCATATCTACATGTCACACACCTCCCTTTCTGGCAGGTGTAAATGCTGAAGTGAAATGGAGAACTTCCCCTCTATAATATGGGTAAACATCAAGATATAATGTTGCATCAAGATAGTATGTTGCAAAAAGATATTTTGTTGTATCAAGATATAATGTTGTATCAAGATATAATGTTGCTGTCTTGCTCTGTACATTTGCCTGGTAAGTTACCCTCTTGGAGAATGACCATCCTCTAACAGGGTGTTAATGTACAGATTTTGTCCAGTAAAAAAACAAGTCTGGCACTTCATGGCAGCATATTAAACTGCAATGAAGATAGGACTGAAAAAGGGAAACAGATACCATTTTATGGGGCTCTTGCTTGCTCTTAAAACACTGAGTAGCTAGCCAATCCCTGTCTTTCTGAGTCATAGTCAAGTAGTTATTACACTGTGCCTTGAAGCCAGGTTACTTCAGTCAAACATTTGACTAGGCACCATATCAAAGAATATAGAGTCAACTGAAAGGATTAGCAGGCAAAGGATAGGGCAGAATGTTTTACAATGGATGGACAAATTGCTCTGAACAACTCAGAGGGTGTTGACTACTTGCATTATATTTAGATAGGGAAGTAACCAATGAAATGTTACAAGAGTCTGTGTAGTACTCAACATATTTACTTGTGATATGTTAACGTAGGTGACTATCATACTGGATTTGTTTGTAAATCAGAGGCATTGTCTTGTAAGTCATCTTGGAGTGGTCAGAGAAGTTGCAGCAAAGCTCTAAAGGTGCCGAGAGTTGTGACAGCTGAGGTCCAGTGCAGATATGTGTATGGTGTTGCACCTTAAACACAGCAGCCTGAAGGTGACACATGCAATAGGGGAAAATCTGTGACTGATAGTGGCTGAAAAGAGGCCAGACGTTATAATTACATGAACCGAACCCAGGACCACTAGTGATTATCAGTGGCAAGTATGGCAAGTATAGCAGAAACAGCTGAAAGAGCACCAGGTTGTACTGTATGGCCATAGACTATAGAAATTGAATCAGGATGTTATACTTACACTAAATCATTAGGAGAATGCAAAGATTACCTTCCAGTTGTCAGTTCCTGTCCTTCTAATTATACCTCCTCAGGGGCAGAGAGCAATAAAGTGTTCCACAGGCGTTGGTGATTTGCTGTATTCACTGTACATCAATAGTCTCCTTACCAATCCCTCGAATATGTACAGCACAATGTATACAGATGACATTACAATTACAAGAAGAAGCAACTTAGCCAGTACATTAAATACACAGCACCAAATAAGATGCATCCACATATGGAACTGGCTCACTTCTAAAAATACTAAACATCAAAAAGCAAAAGTTTGCCAGCATAACATGGAACACAATTCTTACTCAATATTCTATAACCTCTAACCTACTGAAAAAAAAAAGAATTGCCCACTGATAAAAATATATTACATATCAGTAACTCCTGGTACAGTGTAAAAAGTCAGACTGCCTAGATGTGCAAAGACCCTAATATGCCCTGGCAGCAATTGAATAGGCTTTCTAAAAAGTGACCACTGCTTTGAGGAATACTGTACCAAGTAAAAAAAAAAAAAAAAGCAATTATGATTAGAAATTTCATGTAACTATGCAAATATGTGATTAAGATAATTGTAATGATCCATATAATGCCAACATACCCACGTAATAATACCGATAAACTTATAAATGATTTCCAGGTAATACACTCGTGTAGAAACTAGTTTGTATATAGACTTCTATTAGCATATTCTACATTACAGTCATTAGGTTTCATTTGTTTGTTTAATATAATTTGTTCTAAATAGGCTTTATTTGATTGACAATGCTTTTGTTCTATGCCATATTTATCATTATTATTATTATTATTATTTTATTGCTATGTGATAATACAACAAAATTGCTGCATGTATATGTATTGTATCAATTTTAATGAAACCTGTAACTGCACCATGGCTAGATATTGGCTAAAAGAGGTCCTTAGACTAGTTCACTTATCTCGAAAAAGAAAATAAAACAAACAAACTGAAAGACAAGCTAACAGAGAAATAAATAAAGGATATTATATGTGTGTGTGCCATGGACAAATGAAAAGCTGGAACTGATGACAAGGAACAATATTCCTTCACGACATTGTAGCATACCTTTGCGTATACGTAATATTATATAGTGCACATCTGTTCCACTGGCTTGCAGTGCTCTTGGGACTAGAGAGCAAAATTCTTTACAAGAACAGGATTAGTGATACTCCAAATAACACTAGTTTGCTATGGTAAGTGTGTAGGGATACAGTTCATTTCAGATCATGTTCCCAATCATAGAAGTGAGCTTGATTGCAACAATATAAAAAAAAGTATATAAGGATTTCCAAATTAAGTACAGATGACCTGGTTTGTTTGGAACAATTTGAACAACTAAGGTCATGTTTATGGAGTGTAACTATCCTGATTCTCTTTTATCCAAGATCCATGAAGAAGTTTGAGTGGAAAGAAATGACAGATACGCAGCAATTTCTTGTAAAGGGCTCATTAGTAAGGCCAGGAATGAGAACACTAATTTTGTTAACAGCACCAACATGGTGCTTCATTACTCCCTTGATTCCAGGAATATTCAACTTTCCATACTTTGGAAGCGTTTACCTAATTTGCTCTCAAACGTTTGATCTATCTTCCTGAAATGGGAAATCATTTTGAAAAGTTCTGAGTAAATAGAACCAGCATTTCTAAAATGTCCCTAATTTGGGGCATCATATCATCCCTGAGTTCAAAACAGTTTTCTCTGGGTGTTCCAGTTTCTTCCACATTTCAAATGCATGCAGTAGGTAGACCAGTCACTGTAAACTGGTCGTAGATGGGAGAGTGTGTGCCTGTGCTCTAGATAATGGTAACTTTTGATTAGACTCCCTGATCCCTTGTGCAAAAAAGGGAAAAAGGGTTATAGATGGATAGATTGACCAGGAAGTCAAATAAATAAATAAATAAATTCCTTAATGATTAATTTGAACAATGTTTATTCAGGTGATAGTGACATTAAAATCGAATGTTGCTGTCTTGCTTTGCACATTTGCCTGATAAGATACCCTCTTGGAGAATGTCTGTTCTCTAACAGGGTGTTAATGCACAGATTTCGCCCAGTAAAAAAACAAGTCTGGCACTTCATGACAGCATATTAAACTGCAGTGAAGGTGGGACTAAAACAGCAAACAGATGCATTTTATTATGCTTGCTAAAAACTTTTCTGTTTATGGAATGTTAAAATAAGTAATAAATAAAATAAATAATGCAATAGTTAGCAAGAGAGTATGTGTGAGTGTTACTATGTGCATGTGTATTTCTGTGTGTGTGTGTGTGTGTGTGTGTGTGTGTGTGTGTGTGTGTGTGTGTGTGTGTGTGTGTGTGTTTGTGTGTGCTTGTGAAAGGGTGATATTCATAGCCATTATGTGAACATTTAAAGATTCTCCATGATGTCTGCAAATGAGCTCAGCAAAGCTATGATTGACAAATGCCAGTTATACCAATGTGAAATGACAATGAGTAAGCATAAGCAAATAAAGTCATAATGGGATCCAAATGAGAAATGATGTAAAACTGCGAATGCTGATGAGGCCTTCTCCCGCCTACTCATGATTCGCAGTCAGTGTTTTGAGCTCTTCTTCTGTGTCCATATATCCATTATAAAAGACGGAGTTGCACCTATTTTATCTGCTTTGCAATCCATGGTGATGCATTCCTTGGTTGCTAGTCTTGTTATTTCCCACTGTGAACTGTTTGTCTTGGCTGAACCAAAACTGCTTATGCCCTGTGGTGCCTACCAGCCAAAAAGGGAGAGATATAAGAAGAGAAAAACTCACTATGATTTTGATAATCAGGAGATACTTGAGAGGTTTAGAGTAGACAGGGATATTGTAAGGATCTTAGTGAGCATGTATGGCCCCTGCAGGGGCACTGGGGGGATGCATGGCCTTCCTATCCCTGTGGATACAAAGGTATGTATAGTCCTCTTTATACTTCCACAGGTATCTTCCAGAGACATACTGGGCATGCTGGGTATCTCACAGCTTTCTGTCATGTGGGTAATAGGCAGATCCTGGATGTACCCTTTGCACATGTGGATCAGTACATCTATTTTACAATGTTACCTCAAGGCTGAGTCCAGACTATGCATATCATTTATGGGATGGCATTTTTCTTTGCGGTACTTGTTGTGATAGAGGGCGCCCATGTTGCAGTTAGGGCTTCATCTAGTTGATGGGGGTGGGGAGCAGTACTACAGAAGAAATGTTTACCATTCTATCAGTTGCCAGGTAGTGTGTGATCTATGGAGGTTCATCACCAATGTCTCTCCCCAGCATTTTGGCAGTGCATGGAATTCCCATATCTGGCACACTACCTCCCTCTACTGCCTCTTGATGTCCAGTGGTCATCTAGTTGGTAATTGAAAATATATTTGTTTCTATTTATTTGTAGTTATTCATGGTAAAAGGCATTGCATAATACTAAACCACTTTCTCTTCTGTCTCTTGTGTTTTTTTTTTTCTTTCAGGTTATACCAGTGGGTGAACTAAGTGGAGCTGCAGAAGAGACATACAATACAGCCATGTCTCAGATCTGTATTGTGATTGACAGGGTCTTTCCCCTCCTGAAGAGCTGTTTCAGATGCCTGGATGAGCCTGGGAGTGCCCTTCTGTATGACCCATCCACTGTGTGCAGGATGTCTACTGCATGTTGCATTCTGCATAACATGGTCATGCACTGGTCTGATGGTGAAGTGACCCATACTGTCACTGCAGCTCATAGAACCGCAGCTCATAGTCAACAACTATGGACCATGACATTCAGGTAATGTTAAAATTATTGAAAACCATATAGGGCTGGATTCAGTAAAGCCTACATGGCTCACTAAAACAGTGTGCACATCACTGTGCAATTCACAAACCATAAAGCACCATTTTGTATTCAATAAGTGACTCTACACACATACCTCTCAACCTCTAAATGCAAGAAATCTGGACAAAGCCTAAAATAATGGGGGGGGCATCAAAGGCCCAAAAATAGGGACAGATTTTAAACATTTCTCTTATAAACTTAGAAATCAGCTAGAATAGCTGATATGGAACTCAAATATATGGCATTATTTAATGACTGAAATCCTCTGATTTGTCAGTAAACCACAGATTTTATAGGAACAGACCAAATGCCTGAGGCAAAAATCTGGACATTCTGCGAAAATCTGTACAGTTGAAAGGTATGCACACCATGTAGAGATGCACAAGCTTGGTAAACATTGTGGCATGTTAATTACAACATAAGCAGCTGAACTGTATGCTAATCAACCAATCCAAGATGGAAGAGCTATTCAGAAATCTATAAAGCAATCATGTTTTGCCTGCAAATTCCAAAACCTATT
Organism: Protopterus annectens; assembly: GCF_019279795.1. NCBI lineage: Eukaryota > Metazoa > Chordata > Ceratodontiformes > Protopteridae > Protopterus > Protopterus annectens. Next base: position 957,658,045 of record NC_056729.1, read on the forward strand.
GGAATACAGACACAGAAATTACTAGTGGCTGCTGTTGCTCTTATACAGTTGTATATGCAACAGGCCCACGTCTATGCTGCTGCTAATAGACCTCAGTCAAGAAGGAGAAGGGTGTTTAGACCCCATTTAACTTTCCACGGTCTACATGAGGTGGAAATTGAAGAGCATTACAGGGTGGATAGAGACACACTACACGAACTCTGCAACCTCTGCCATCCTCAATTGAGAGCAAGGGCCAACAAAGGAAAACCAATACCTTTAGATACTATGGTACTTGCAGCATTTATAATATTAGCTACAGGAACTTTGCAGAGACCAACAAGGGATATGCTGGGAGTATCACAGGCATCAGAATCCAGGATCCTACATCAATTCCTGAATACTGTGCTATAGTATGCCTGTGACTACAAACATTTTCCCCATACAACCAGGGACAAAGCTACAACTATGCAGGATTTCTACCCAGTAGCACACCACCCTGAAGTCTTTGGTGTCATAGAATGCATGTACATTGAATCAAAGCACCACCCAGGGAACAGGGGAGATATACATAAACAAAAAGGGCTTCTACTCTATTAACTCCCAGGTCATGTGTAATGCTTATGGAACCATCCTGAATGTGTGGCATACAGGCAGTTACCATGATTCTGATTTCTGGCACAACTCTCAACTCTGTCATAGGTTTTCTGGGGGGGGTGCTATCCCACAGGATCATTTACTGGGGGAATGCAGGTCATGCACTTGAGCTATGGCTGATGATGCCCATCGGAAATGCACACACCCACCCACCAAAGAATGCTATAATGAAGCACACACTCAAGCAAGAAATATCATAGAGCATATGTTTTGGCTGCTGAAGTCATGGTTCCAGTGCCTAAATACATCCAGGGGAGTCCTACTGTATAATCTCCATACTTGTGCTGAACTTTTCACTGTCTGCACCATTCTTCACAAATTAACCTGAGAACATTAGCTTCAGCAGGATCACCAGGGGGAAGGGGTACACATCCCACCACCACTGACAAGGTCAACAGAGCCACACACAGGTAAGGAGTTAGAGGGGGAACCACCAATGTCTGTGGGTGTCAGTAGATGTAGGCATGCACAGTATAACTTTGCCCTGGTCATGAGGCAACAGATAGAACACATGCACACAACCTAAGGGTGTACGTACAATGGATACCAAGCAACGCTCACAACCTTTACTTACCCATATAATGGCTGTGTACTGCTAGCATCACACAGGGTCAGCCCCAAATTAAAATGCTTGTAACTGCCACACTAAGAAAGTAAATGTTTAATGTGGAAAAGGAATATAAATGGCTAATAATAAAATGAATGTTAGATTCTTGCATAATATTAATTGGTAATGTAACTAAGTAGAAGGTGAGTGATTTTTATAGCAATGACATCAATATGTAACAGCAGTGACTTATGTCAATAGATGTGCTCTCTATCAACTAATAGGCATCACGCATCAACTATTCACACATTACAAAAATCTGTAAGAAAACCGTACAAATTTCAAAAGAGCAACACAAACACATATATGCTAAGCACTCAGTCAGCTATGTACCCTGGGTATCAGACAAAAGACTTATGCATCCCTGAATCCAAAAGATAGAAACAAGGAGATGGTACAGTTATCATCATTTTGACAGGGTGTTGTTTGGGAGAGGAGGAGGCCAAGGCTGCCACAAAAGCTACTGAGTGCATATGAGTAAGAAAGACAGGCAGAAATGTTGATAAAGTATCAACAGGGCACTGAGACAGAATGAGCTGTAAGCCTCATGACTGATCTATGTAACTGTTATGTGTGTGCGCTGTATGGGCACTCAAGGTGAAATATGTGTGTGAGCATCTGCAGAAACACAGCCAAGCTCTGTGCTAACTCTCCAAGTGTGAGACATGCATGGTAGATGTAACAGCTCATGGTTGTCATCCCCGACTGTGAGAACTGGCTCTGCCAGGAGTTGCACTGGCACATCCATGCCCACAGTCAGATGCACTGATACTACCTGAATTTGACTGATGTCTGCTGGACAAGCTCTCCTCACAAGTATAACCAGGACCATGACCCCAAGACCTACCACATCTTGGTGGGGACGCATCAATCATTGATGCAGTAGTAGAAGCAGTGCCACTACAGGAGTGGAATCAGGGTGGCTACATTGGCTAACATCAGATGATGATGCAGACCTACATCCACATGGATGCTGTCCCTGTCCCAGTAGATGTTCCATCACAGACATTGCCTGTTCCATCATGTTAGTCATATATTCCATTGAATCAGCAACATGGTGAAGGCAGTCACGCATGTCAGCCACATCTACAACCGTAAGCATGTCCTCAGAGTCCCTCTTGGAATGTGCCTGAGCCTCCATGATGGACTTAAACATACATCAAGTTGCAAGGAAAGGCACACTGGGATCAAGTGAAGGCTGGACAACAGGCCTCCTATGAGCACCCCTAACAACATTCCTATGTGACACCTCACCCACACTTTGGTTACGACCAGGGTCAACTGGTAGTGAAGCCATAGTAACCACACTACCCTGATCAAGTGTTTCACACTCCACCTGTCCAACATCTGACAACTTACTGGAATAGGTATGCATAGGCCTACTGGCTGTGTCTGATAGAAATACAGGGGATGGCTGAATGTCGACCTTCGTGTGAGATTCAACTTATGCATCCCCTGACTCTGCCTCTGTTTGGCCACCATCATTATCAGAGTCTGCCGATACTCTGACATCAGGTGTCAGGATCACATGTGATAATAAGCAACAAACACAGGAAAGAAATTATTACCTGCACTATTATTTTAATCTATGATAACAAACTAACATTGGTGCCACTATCACAGATGCTACAGCAGTACACACACTCATGATATCTACCTCACACATATGGACACATGGATATTTCTGATAAATGGTCATCAATAATCAAATAAAAGGTCATGACACAGTCATCGCAATTACAATAACAGAGGGGGATAGAAATTTTTGCATATATGTCCATTAACAATACTTTTAACTGAAACTTGGCTGACACATCCACCCAAAGCCCATGTATAATGAACAAAATGCATTGTTAACTGTATCAGTTTATCTGTAAGTTCATCCAAAACAATAAATATACAATTAAATAAATAAATAAATAAATAAATAATCAAAACAAATGAACTGCTACTTTCAGTATTTTACTACACAATAGAATCTTATAAATTGGCAAATGTAAGCTTATCTGGAAGCTCCTCCTGGCACAAACTTCTCCTCCCAGAAACATCAGCACCAACATCAATCACATGCTGTTGTGCACTGTCCACTGAGCTCTCTGGATCTCTGACAGTGAACAGGAACTCTTCATTTCATGTTAGTGGTGGATCTGTTGTAGCTCCTCCCTCCTGTCACCAGTTGCTCACAGGCAACTGAAGCTGCTCTCTTCCGAGCTCATGAAATCATATCAGTGGCCCTATGATGCACCTGATCATAACTCCAGGTGAAACCCTGTATGGCATTTATGTCATTGACTATCTGGTTCCAAATCTGCATTCTGTCAGCCATATCCCCATGTCCTCTCTAAAATGAAAAGGCACCATGGCTCTGAATGCTTGCACTGTGATGTCAGCTTCTGTGTCAGTGAAAGGGGTTTACATGGATTGGAACACTTGGGTGCCATACTCCTAGATGCCATAAAACAGAAAAGGATACAACACATACATATCAGATAATTAAATTATTGCTAATATACACATATATATTTTGAATATTCACCACTGTAGACACAGAGTTCAGTTATTAAAATGTAAGGTTATGTGGTTGTACTATATAACACTCACACACAAACCAATGTTTGATCCAAAACAAGCAACAACAATGGAGCAATGTATTGTTTACCACAGAAACAAAACTGGGATGACTACACAATTTCAAGAGCAAATCTTTTGAAAAAAAACTTTTGTTGTGGCAACACACAGATCCTATTTGGCTCCCCAACCCAAAACAACAGGCAAATGACAGTTTGTACCAAGGAATAACACATTATTTAAATGTTATAAATGCTTTCAAAAAAACTCTTACAAAATGTTTACACATTTACAGCAGAGAAGTTAAATTTATATGATTGCCAGTAACCTCTCATTGAATCTAGCAGTCCCATAGAGGTGTCTGTTGGCCATTTTATATGCCTTACCCACTGTGCCATCGACAATATAGGACACCAGATTTCACTGAAATGACATAGAACAGTATAAGATAACAAGTTGTAACAATAACACATGCAATGAAATTTAATAAGGTTGTCTAAGAAAGTAAAATACCTGACAAAAATCTATGCTAACAGTGAACTTATAAGAAGTGTATACAGATAAAAGTTCCATTTTCTAATGCATATATATATATATATATGGTTCTACCTGACTATATATATATATATATATATATATATATATATATATATATATATATATAATATATATATATATATATGGGTTCCCTTCAGAAGCTCGAAATACTGAAATCTCGAATTTCATTTTGAGCCCAATAAGCCGAATCCACATAATAGTGAAAGTTTAGAAGTGTAAAATTCAAAACCTCGAATACTGGAGGTTTTGAATTTTGTGCTTCTAAAGTTCAGCTCTGGTCATGTATTCAGGTAAGTGTGTGTGTGTGTGTGTGTGTGTGTGTGTGTGTGTGTGTGTGTGTGTGTGTGTGTGTGTGTGTGTGTGTGGGTGTGTGTTTGTGTGTGTGTTAAGGGGTTTGGGTAGGGGTTGTGGTGTGTGTCAGTGTATTTTGTTGCTGTGATGTGTGTGTGCGAGGAGAATGTAGCTTATGTGGTGGTGTTTTGTGTGTGATTGTATGTAGTGCGATCTTTAAGTGAGAATATTTAAGTAGGGTGGGTGTGGGGCTTGCCCCCTACATGGGGGGTGCAGAGGGGCTTGCCCCCTTACTTTCATGTAGTAGAGTGATTGTGTGTGTTTGTGTAGTGGATGGTGTGTGTGTGTGTGTGTGTGTGTGTGTGTGTGTGTGTGTGTGTGTGTGTGTGTGTGTGCGTAGTAAAACCGTAAAATTCAAAATCTCTGGTATTCAAAGTTTTGGATTTCGCAGTTTTTAGTTTTCGTTGTTTTGTGGATTTAACTTCTTGGGCTCGAGATACTGAAATTTGAGATTTCAGTATTTCGAGCTTCTGAAGTGAATATATATATATATATATATATATATATATATATGTATATATATATATATATATATATATATATATATATATATATATATATATATATATATATATATATATAGATATATATAATATTTTCCTTGTCACATGTTAACAAATCTAACATCTAACTTACTTGAAAAGTACAATCATATCTTAACAATATCAGAAGCCTTCTGTGCAGATAAAAACAAATTAATAGCAATCTTCTTTTGTGTTCTCCACATACACAGCTCTCATCACCTTCAAGCTCCCTAGCTACACGGCTACCTTTTTATAGTGTAAGTTTGGATCTCTGAGCATATTGAAGATACAAATGTAATGTGAACTCATTAGAATTGATGAATAGCAAACTTTTGAATTCTTGTAGCAGGTATAAACATAGCGTAGGTAATAGCAAAGCATTAGTTGCTAATGGAATGCAACTGTGAATGATTAGTGGTAGAGAGAAGGAAGACACAACAACAATTCAGACTACCTTACCTGCAGGGGGTGTGTCACCCAAGATACACTTACAAAGTGTAGAAGTAACTGTAGCAAGCTTTTAAAAGGAAGTGAACAATGCACATTTCCAATTTTTGTTCCTTAATAGAAAAACGTTCCTGCCTTTGCTAAAAACTGTATTTTACTGTCATGTAAATGTATAATACATTTTTAGTGACAATGATACAAGATGCCTATAGACTGCACATCTGAGAGTACAACACAGATAAGGGAAGAATGAGTACTCTACAAAGAGAACACAGAGCTGCATTTAAGCAAACAATATTCATAACTGCTTGTGTGATCACTCATTGCACTAAACATGTAAGCAACACATTACAAGCGAGACTGTACAAGTGTGTATGTCTTCTTAATGCTGTGGTGGAAATGGGACTTGCTTTTATGCATAATGATATGCATTCCTACTGCAAAGTTGTTTCTGTGGAAAAGACAAATAAGACACCCCAGTGTGTGTTTTGTACTTTCATTAGTCTGGCAGTTAAAATCCAGACTTGTTTAAAAATCTGTAAGTTGTGTTCAAAACTATTTTTAATGTTGTTTCTGTTTCCTTTTTTAATTTTTAATTTTGTCTTATTTTTAAATATTATTATTTGCATGCTGCACGACTTAGTGCAAACAGTGAAATGGTGAAATAGTTTAAAATTTATGCTAAAGCTGTGAATCAAGTGTGTGTAGTATGTCTGTTAAACATGATGAATCACACTGCAAGTATGTGTAGATCAAGGTTCAAGTCTTACATTTATCTTTTACTTATAAAAAGTAATAAATAACTTTTTACAATAATAATCTATGTTAAACTCTGCTAATCTCATTTGCACATTGCTCACCTCTTTGCAAACATGGTATAATGGCCCAGACAAGAAGCAGACATTGTCACATTCAAAAAGGATTCATTGTTGCATCTTTTGTCTTCCATCGCGCAAACACACTAAGAAGTGTTGTGCAATGGTAAGCAAGCATCCCCAACACCTGCAGGTCCAGAACACATGTAGACAATAGGCAGACAGTTGTCAATCTCAAAATGGATGCATTCTAGCATGTGTGGCTTACAACCAAGCAAACACACTAAGTGGTATTGCTCAGCGGTCAGCTCACATACATAGTAATGAATGTGAAAATATACAGCTACTCCCTAGTTGTTCCTGTGGCAGCAGGTGTAAGTTAAGGGCTCCAATACAGGTAAGTCTGGGTTCTAATACAGCAAAGTCCAAAGTTTTATTACTGCTATTCCAGTTTACTTTTTTATAATAATTAACATAGAAAAATAATTACACATAGAAATAACTATTTATAGCAGGTGCATTGAGCATACATAGGATATCAGATATATATTACACATATGACTATACATATTAGTAGAATTATGGTTCTACAATAAAACATTTATTTTCTGAAGTTTCATGTCATACATGTACATATTTAAACACCCATCACTTCAATATATATGTATAACTAATGAACAGGTGTGACAAACAAGGTCGCAGTTGCAATGACCTCTCCATATAGTAATGACTGTAACAAATACACATGTAGCCCACTTTTTCCTGTGGCAACTGGTATAAGTTAATGCTCACAGTAAAGGTGAACCAGGGTTCTAATCTAGCACCCTCCCAATTTTATATATTGCTTGTCCACTCAAGTATAAAAAAATAAAGAACAATGTGAATATAATTATAAATAATAATAACTATGTATTGCACAGGAGCTTATTTGAATTATATGTGTTACTGTGAGTATACTGATTGTGATGCCTGTGCCCTGGCCCAGGAATCTTGGAGTCTCAATCCTCACCACTAACACCAGATCCTTTCCTCATATATGAGGAAAGGATAACAAATACACACAGTAAAGTGCAATTTCCCTTAAGAGCACACAGAGATCACAGTCAGTCTGGGGCTGGTCGCTCCCTTGCTCTCCAGGTCCCCAATAAGACTCCCCACTGGCACAGCTATAGGGGCAAGTTCTCAGCCTAGTGGGCAAGCTAAAACCTCTAGCACCCTCTCTGTCTAACCAGTGCTTTGTGTCCCTGCCCAAGTAGCTGACACACACACACACACACACACACACACACACACACACACACACACACACACACACACACACACACACACACACACACACAAACACACATGCACTTTGAGATAAGAGTTTATACAACCACACAGACACTCCTAGGAAAGGCTGGCACAGTTTCTCCAGCTGTGCCCATTTCTCCCAGACTATATGGTAGTTCCACTTGCCACCACACACTAATACTTATCAGCTACTCAAAGGCCCTTAAAATGGTGTCCAATTATTACTGTGTAATATTATTATCCAATTGGTAGCTGTGACTAAACAGTCAAGGCTTATTAGAGTGATTTGGTACAGGATCAATATAAGCATGCAATGTACTCTTAGAGCTTAACTTATTTCTACACAAAACAGCCACAGTTGAAAGGTTTTAAAATATTTAATAATAAATAATTAAAACCACAAGACAATACTTTCTACTACACAGTGCTAGTCAAGAGTTCAGAGATCACACAGAAATACTTAAAATAATTCAGTAGTACAGTTCTGACATCACAGAAAAACACCTAGTCTAATCTTTCTAGTTCCTAGCTATTTCTAAAAGAAAATGCAAGTCTAAGATAACTTACATATGAGCAAGACAGTGCTGTGAGTTGGATGATCAAGACAAAAATGCTTAATGCCTTCTGCTTCTCTCTGTTTAAATTGCTATTGCAGTCCTTATTCCCATTACATCATTTTTTACACTTTACTGGTGTTCCCAGCCTGACAGAAACTGCATTTACATTCTTTGACAACTAGGCAGAAACCAGAGCAATAAAGAACATTCCACATGTAAATTCTGGTCATTAACTTTAGCCTTAAAACAATAAGCAGGAAGCCTTCATTTAGCCCAGCCGAAGACGAATTGTAAACATCAAAGACAGTCATGAAATAATTTCAATTTCAAAGGACAGACAAGCAATGCTTGACTTAGCTTTCTTTACAGCAGAGGGCAATGTTGCTACATTGTTTTGAGTTCACCATTTCACAGCACACTCTTCCATTTAAGAAAACAAACCTGTATTTCAACATTTATATTTACAAATGACAGAATTATGTACCAAATTCTATTTGACTAGGCTGGCAGCCTTCACACTGACAACAATGTTTCTGTATTTAAAATGGTCTTTTCTGGTCTTGGATGGAATGCATAATTCAATGATAGTCATATACACATGAATTTATAAACCAGGACCTTGTCAGGTTGCACACATACCTGGTTAACCCCTCACTTTGTCATTTGTATATATAATCTGATAAGCACTTATTCTATGGCAAGGATAAAAAACAACTATGTTGAAGAATATGTTTTGACTGTTTTATATAGGTTTGAATCCCACATTGTACAAATTACTGTATATCACTGTATAAAGTCACCAAAAATATGTGCCAGGTCATAAAATTTACACAACCAGTACGTCTGCAAAGTTAAATCAATTAACAAGTACAGCAGCAGCCAGCCCGTAAGTTAATAGCAATAGTCACATTACTCTTCCTATTTCATTTACTGTTAAAGTAGAATAAATTAAATGTGCAGTTGTGTTGCTATTCCAATTGATTATTGGTGTGGACAGCAGCACCATTGTGTGACTATTAGTATTTGTGTCAGAAAATATGGCATCAGGCTGCTCAAACACAGCATGCATATGAAAAACATATAGGCATATGTTGTGCAATTGAAGTACATGACATTGGTACAGTTGTATGACTGTTTGCACTGTACTAGTGTCTGGAATTTGATGCATGACCAAAGATATATTTGAAGGTATTTTTCACAATTCATGTATTTCAATAAATGTAACATTTTAAAGGGAATACACAACTAAGCACATAGCTGTTTTTGGATGGCACCAGCCATACTCATCTGGAGGAAACAGACAATCTGCTAGCTGACAGTTTGTCTCACACTTCACCACCCTTTCGCCAATGGCCATCAGCCAGAGCATACATGCAAGCATTACTCATTTTTTTTTTCAGGAGACCAGTTCATCTGTGTGGTCTCCATGGCTAATAACACAGAATCAATGGTCCCTGACAACATCCCAGGTTGCCTATTGCGTGACATAATACCTGACCTAGCAGACACAGTTGGATCCTTATTTGAACACAGCCTACAGACACCCTATGTTGTCATAGAAGGGTGTACAGCAACAGTAATCCATCTGACTGGGGGGGGCATCACCTGATGAAGAGTTATATACCCATATGCCTGACTCTCCTTATCTGGGAGGCAGACCAACTAGTCATCATGGAGCTTATCAAAAAGGACACGAGTAAATTCCTGACTGTGTACCACACCCATGTTTGATTTGTTAAGGCTACATCACGTTTGTTACATCTTTTTAATGTCTTCAAGATGGTCACCAATGGCATGCATGATAAAAACACTCTGCTTAACTTGAGCAGGCCGAGACATTTGACACAAATCCATACTTAGGTATTACAGAGAAACTGTCTCAAGTGGGCATAAACACCTGCATCACCGAGTGGGTAAACAAATAGATCACATACATGACAGATAATATCAAAATGTGTGATATCACCTCTATGTAGAGTCAATTTTGCCACAGTGAGCTCCCACACATCTTATTGGCTGCACTTAGTATTTTTTGTGATGCATAACCATTAGGAGCTGACAGTGCAGAATTCCGTAGAAGGTGTTATACAAGATTCATGTGTGATATGTGTTCCCGGGATGCACCTCATTGACAACATTGAGGGCATGGGTTACATTTGTGCAAGTGTGGATTGTGGAATATATATGGAATATATATGTCATGGAAACCTGTTGACTAGCCAGGATTGATTGTAATTTAAATTACAGGTGTACCAGTGTCCCTCTTAACACCTCCAAAGGGTGTTATTTTTTCAGGAAGGTGTGCTTGATTCTCCTTATAGATTACTAACAAATCATTATGGTTGTGCAACTGTATCATGCAGAACATGTGTAGTAACTCAATCCCATATTTTATGTAAGTGACACAGATGACTGGTGTTATTATTCTGATATTGTCCATAATTGTGCGTGCTTCTGGCTGCTATTGTCCATGAGCCTGTTGCTATGTGTCCCATTTGGTTGAGACCTATGCTGACATTGCATTCATATTCAGGCAACTCATTTTGCACATCTTCACAATATGCACATACCCCCTGGAGTATATATTGTCGTTGATAAATGTCCTCTGCAGTGATCATGTCCGGGTGCTTATACCACAACAAATCTTCTCCATTGCTATGTGACCTTGTGTGACAGTCACATAATATACAATAACCATGTGATGATATGAATATACCCACACATGAGGTGTAAACAGCATTACATGTTGTTTCATATAGATATGTTATTACTGTTCATGATACAATTGTCTTTTCTTTGTGATGTACATGCATCAACATGCCCTCATCTGCTGTACATTACCATGTTTCACTTGTACTCTACCCCTGTGTTCACTCCTACAATTCATGTGTCTGGCCTTTTGAATACACGCATTTCCCCAGAATAATTATATATAATTCAGTCTATGTACCCTTGCTGATCACCACCAAAACTTTTATTCTGTATGCCTAAAACAGGTTTGCACAGTACTCTGCACTGACTACACTTTCCTATAATGTGTTAGAACTTAATGAATTACCTTATATTAAGCCCTGGTAGTCATTGTGGCTGTCTGCAATCCTGCAGAACAGGTTTGCCTGTAGGTAAACATGTCTGCAGGTGTTTGTGCTGCTTTACATGGTTTCCTGAAAACATGCTCTTATTTGTGTAAGCACGATGTGCAGCATGCATATGCAATTAGTGCTGCTGCTCATTGTGCTAACATGTAAGCTCCAGGTATTCTTCGCACTTGGCCTACACAGATTTTATTGAACCCCCAGGATTGAGTATAACTGATGCATGCAGTGCTATGTGTGGGATATGCTGCTTGTGGCATGGTCTGCTGTCATTGTTCATCAGACATTTCTTCTCATCTTTAAATAATTATTTTTTTTTTTTTATTTCAGAACAAGTACTCATTTTATTGTTTTAAAAGGTTAAGCCTGAGTGCTCAATGACTGCTGTTTACTAATGTTGTAAGACATCATATAAGGAATAATCAAATGTGTAACTGTTTAGCACAATACATTCCGCAGAGGTAGTGTACCTATGTATGTACATTTATTTGTTTATTTTATTTAGCATTTGCTTACCAACTTGAAATGAAGCCAATTTTTAGCAGAGGCCTGGGGGTAAACACTCCAGATGCATGTCTTTGTAACATCGGAAGAAACCAGAGTACCCGGAGAAAACCCACACAAATGCAGGGATGACATGCAGACAATGCAGAGAAGGCACTCCAGCCAAGAATCAAACTAGAGAACCTCTTGCTGTGAAGTTACAACACTAGTGCTGCACCACTGCACCATCCATATTGAATTCCTGAATGGTACACTTTGTAAAAGGTGTTACTTTGTACCTAAGTTTATAACTTGCAGTTTAATGAAATGTATAATATCGTTTTCTATAGTATGCAATATTTTTTCTCATTTTGAACAATGTGGTCTGTTAAGGTACTGCTCAACAGATTACTTAATTTTGTCATAAAAAATCATTTTTGGTCCCAGAGACAAAAACATAATCAATGGTAAGGGTGAAGTGGCAGCAGTGTCTGTTTACATGACATGATTTCATTTTAAACTTTAATTTTCTCAGCAGTATTTCTCTGAATAATTGTGCATTATTATTTTTAAACTGCAGATAACTGCTAGCTATAGCAGAAGTTATACACAGAGCATTGATGTTGTTGATCACTGGAATCTTGTGTATGATGTGCTGTGCAGCTTTCATTTCATACTTCTTCGAGGTTTTAAGCAGCACTGTTATAGGAATGCAATGCACAGTGTCAGAAAGAGTCCTCAGTTCCCTTTCTCCTGTTTTTCTTTTCATTTTATTTAATAACTTATTCCACTTCAAATTAAACATTGACTTCTTTGTGAAGGTCAAATTGTATACAACAAACATGTCACACTAATTAGAGCAGGTCAAGGCAAATGTGTTATTTACATCTCCTGAAGATAGGCTAGGTTATGGTGCAAGTGATTTTGAAGAGAGGCTGTCATGAAAGCTTGATAATAAGTTGGACTGATGTCATGATATAATTTATGCTGGCGATCCTGCAGATGCTGATCTGACAGTGCTGTGAGACTGTGACAGGGACCTCGAATGGAAGGTTCTGCGTGGTGTAGATGAACACTGATGTGACTTTCATGAAATCTGTTGAGATTTTTCCACCCTACTACTTACAGCACTTTCTTGAATAGTGCTTGCAGTCTCATGTAATCTGTACCCATTGTCCAGACAGTACTCCTTCCCCTTCCTCTTCCAAAATTGACTACTAATTGAGTCTGCCTCATAAATATATCTGTGTTATCATCATCATCATCTTCTTCAACAGCCATTCTGCTGCTGATATCCTTCAAATTTATTTGTACAGTGGAACTTTTTGTTTCCACTCCTGATCCTATAAAAAGATTTGTAATCATTACAGATGAAGACGTAGCATACAGTAATGCTGAGTAAAGAGATGTAGGGATTACATGCGATGTACACTGCCTTGATTGTTATTCTGTGCAAATGTGAAAGGTTCACCTTTTAATAATAATCATCGTATTTAATGTATTCATAGTGTGACAGCATTCAGTCCCTTATGTAAATATATATTACTGTTTATAAACCAATCTTCCTGAACAGACGTGTTGCTGCTGCAGATGTTGGTAATAGCAGATGTCCACCCCATCTCTGATTATTTTCTTCTCATTATTTTCTGTGTCACAGTCATTCTCATGAATCTATGGAAGGTATTCCTCATCTGGTGCTAAAGGGATAAGTGTTGGAGGCTATCTGGTACTGGTGTGTGCAATTGCATTCTTCCTCACCATGGCTTTAGCACATCCTACTCATTTGGTCTCTTCTTGCACTGTGTTAATGTGTAGTTTCTTCCACCAACCACATTAATGTCCATTTCAATTTGATTCCAGGCTTTTGCCCTCTTACCTTGTTTGGACCCCCCCTTTTACAAACAGATGTTTGCCATATGTCCTAAGGGCTGCTTGAAGGATGCAATTTCTGCAATTTTCCTCATGGCTGAAGTTATCTTTACTCTGCCTCAGTCCCTTGTTTTGCATCATTATTGCACATAAAAATATGTTACAGTCATACCACAAAAACCTTTGAAGTGATCATCAGTCTATCAACACAACAATGCCTGTCATCCTCATAAAAAAAAAATAAAAATAAAAAAGGACACAAATTCATAATTATATACACATGCAGGGTTTCGGTCCAGCCAAGTAAAGTTGTGCTGAAGTAATGTTGTACTATCATGAATACAGTCACAATAGAAAGGCAAGCTGTTTGCAAACAGATCCATCCTTCTTTAGCCCCTCCCACATGCTTGGATTCATAATATTGTAATTTTTCATTCAGCAGTGACACTCAGAAATCTCCTAGTAAAGACACATATATGTTGAGGTGACACAAACTCAAGTAATCACGAGTTAATAGGGCACTTATTTGCATAAGCTCAGGGTCATTTACATGTTTTGTATGCAAATAAGCCTTTTTATGTTTATTGCTATGAATCTCAGTAATACACAAATGTGTACTGCAACTTATCCTTGTAACAATATCTCGGTTACTAGTGAACATGCTGGGTTGCAGCACTTTTCAGCAGAACCCAGAATGCTTTAAGAACACATGGATAACTTCAGTTATTCTCTAACCTGACCATGTTTAGATAAGGCAAATAACCATGAATTGTAATCCATGCACATTTAGCATCATCTGGTACAGCTTATCAGTTTAAAGCAACACACACAAGGGGCATCTTTACAGCATCAGGGCAGTGGAACCAGTCCTGTAGGCACCCTGGCTTGCGGTTGCCTGGCTAGCCTCACCAAATGGGGGGATTCGAAACTTGGATTATGATGTGGTGGATCAGGTCATCAACAGACATCTTCAGCCGATCACGGCTTCACTGCCCCATTTGGTGCCAACCACCACACCACCTCAAGCCCCTGCACTGTCAATGTTGGGGTCCTCCACTGCAAACCATCTGGCAGTGGAAATGTCTGAGGCCTTGTGATTTGGAGACTGTTATTGGGCTGCACTCCTCTTCACCTCCTTCCTTCCTTCCTTTCCTTATTTTCTCTCTCCTACACCCTCTTAACTACTTCCCATACACCCTACCCTCTTATATATAAAAAAAAAGAAAAAAATGGGGAAGTATATCCTCTGACAAAAGCATAGCACCCCTTGTGTCCCATCTCTCCAGCACAAGCCTCTTGATGTGTTCTTTCTGTTTTTCCCTCTTTGTTGTGTCTTCCCTTTTGTAGTCTTTCCTATCGTCCCCTTTCCACTATTTCATGAAACCAGCATGGTGTAAAAATAAGGATATCCCTATATAAAACATATTAAAACCTTTTATTGCTTTGAAATATTATCAAGAAAATCTTTGGAGTCTGCCACTTGCCTTAAGACTTTCAAATATGACTGCATATAGATGTGTTTGTCCATAGAATCTGACTATACACAAAGCTGAATAAAGCCTAAGGCTTTCAAATAATCCCTTACATATACTTAATGCTTTTCTTCAGGTAATTTACCCTTTTGCCATAAGTAGGCATGTTTTCAAAACACCTTTGCATTTTCTTAGTCAACGTGAATAACTTGCATTTAGTGGATTTGCATATAGATGCAGCAGAGCTCTTCATGAATAACCTCTACACAGGTCCTAGACTTGGGACAATGAATACAGTAAGCAACTGAATGAGACAGAAAAAAGGAGAGCACATAGCTCTCAGCTTCTTTGCTGAAGAATTCTAATCTGAAATAGAGTAAGAAGCTTTTCACCAACAAGTATTATTTGAAGAATTAGAAGTAAGAAAATATAATATCTAGCCTTATTGACTGTCTACAATCCTCAGTTGTTTATCAGAAATCCATGTTCTTAGTAGGAGTAAGAATATGAGGCAAATCAGGAATATTCTTCAGAATCAGCTTTTGGGGGTGTATGATTTTTTTTCACTCATTTGATAAAAATGATAGGTGTGGATTATTCACTCAAGAAAGTGGCTGACAATTGTTGTGAGTGTGTATATATGTCTGCACGTGACTCTGTGTACATGTCTGTGTGTTTATGTCTCTGCATATGTATCTGTTGGACTGTGTGTGTGTGTCAGTATGTGAATTTGTGTGTGTGTGCACGTGTGTGTGCGCGCGCATGTGCATGTGTGTTTTGACATTAAATATTTACATAAATTGTATTTTTAAGGTAAAATACTTCTTCCAACAAAAACTACATATATGGCTACACCAAGTTTGAATCAATAATTAAAGGAAACATTTTACATCGAAAATATATAAAAATGTATATACCAATAAATACAAATAAGAAACAATTTAAAAGATAGGCCATTATCTAAACACAATAACGTACTCCAGGATGGATGTTCCAGTGGAAATAATAGCACAGCCAGGGATGTAGAGACTGTTTGTCTGTGGAATCAGGCCTCAAAACACTCCATAGGCACGCCATTATTTCCCCAGTAACTCCCATGTTGACGAGTATTTGCCGAATTTCATTTTCTTCAGCACCTGTCAGTGACAGGAAACCAAAGCTTAACATTTTTCCCAAGTTTGTCTTTTAATATAATACCACTACTGGCAATTAAATAAATAATAATTAAATGTACGTAACATGGATGCAAATAAATCAGTTCTCAAAGCTTGATCTTGTCGTATTATTATTTTTTACAAACTATTTGTCCCGGTCCCCATCAATAAACACACATCATACTGAATGACATTTGATGACTTTTATTAAACTTCCATAAACATAACTTTATTAACCAATGTTATTTATTAATCACAACATAAACATCCATATAACTGGCATTAATCACAGCATAAACATCTATATAACTGTTAACTAGGGCAGTGTGACCTCACTCACTCTGACCCAACAAGCAGCATCCTTAGTTCCACTCACTTATTTTACTTATGAAGCAACGTCCAACTGCTCACTTTCTTTACACAACTCATTGAAATGAACATACAGTATCAGAGGGGGAACAGAAGAGGGTAAGCCTGCCCCTCTTCTCTGCCCTGCCCAAATTTATAAATAAATGCAATCTCCCACAGTTCCCCAACAAAGAGAGGGAGGGTAGAAAGTTCACGCCAAAATGTGATTCCTTATCCAGTTACACTTGCATAAAATCCATTAAGCCCCTCCCTACCCTTACCTCATTTCCTCCCAATCATCCTACATTCCCATTTAACCCTTTCATCCTTCCCACAAACCTTCTTCCCCTACCCTCTTAATTCCCACTACTATTCCTACCTAACCCCCACCTGAAGATGTCCCTGGACAATTGGTTTGTTACCAAACATCATTTGTCCTAGTCGCCTTCAATAAACACACTTCACAATGAATGGCATTTGAAGACCTTTATTAAACTTCCATAGACATAACTTTATTAACCAATATTATTTATCAATTACAGCATAAAGAATCATATAACTGTTAACTAGAGCAGTGTGACCTCATTCACCCTGACCCAATAAGCAGTGTCCTTACCTTCCCTCACTTATTTTACTTATCAAACAGTGTCCAACTGCTCATTTCCTTTCCCACCTCATTGAAATGACCATCCAACATGAGGGGAAACAGAAGAGGGCAAGTCTACCCCTCTTCTCTGCCCACCAGCCAGACGAGGCTGTTCCCCCTTCCTCCTACCAAAACTTCCAACAACCTGACTGCACATTAAAAAGGGTTAAGCCAAACATCATTTGATGTACTCCATCCTCTTTAAACTACACTGGATCCCTTTCATCAACCTCCCAAAGTCCTATCATATAAATACCCAAAGCAGCCAATTACCTAAATGGCTGAAATTAAACTGATGATCCCTCTCCAATGCTAAAGTAATAACCATAACCTTATATGACCTCTGCATATTAAACAAAGTATCACTTATCCTAGCTACCAATAGTAACTTTGTAATGATTCCCAGGTCATTACCTGCCAAAAGTATCACCAGAATACTATGCCCAATGTCACCCGAAACCACACAAGGTCAATTGCATACCAGTATGCCTAACTGCAGCCCTATTTTACCGTCCAATGTATATAATAAAGACTAAAATGTGATTTCCTTTCTAAAAAAAAATCAGTTTAATAGCAATACTGCCATCATACCAACTATCCATTATAAGCAAGAAAACATTTAATGACCATCATAGCATTTGCTGACCAACAAACCACCCTCTGAATTACTTCAACACATCCACAAAACAAATGTCACATGACCTGTAGCCCAGTGAAACTCCATTTACCAATAACAACCCTCACAACAAAACCTGTCTTGTCAATAGCCAATATCTACCAATCTTCACACTATTAAACCTGCCCCAACCCTTCAAACATATGAACCACCAACCAAGATTTAGTAAGTTCACATAGCCTTGTCATTCATGCAACTATACTACTTGCAGCTAAATCTCCTTGTCCAACTGAACTGCCTTACCTTGTTCCCAAGCCTTACAAATAACTAAATTTTTCCCACCAAACTCCTTCCCACAGGCAACTGCGACATAAATTTAACCAATCTGGCAATGCCCTACCATATGCCCTCCTTATAAAAGATGCCCCAAACTCCTGCAGCAAGTTTTTAATCCTTCTCACGCAACCTGACACACCTTGTTTAGCAGCATGAACACAACCCATACCACTGCCATATTAAACAGATGAAGATGAACCCTGATCTCTAACAAGTCATGCTAAACCTCCTATGCCAGTTTAGATTGAAACTCCAAATATTTAACATCTCTCCAATCGTCCTTCTTTCTTGCCATCCAACAAGCCACAAACCTACCCCCCAAATTATAACCCCCAACCCAACACCCCCTGCCACCTTTGTAAACAAATGCAAATCCCCATGAACAGCCCTATCCATCTGCCAAAAGGCCATCTCACTGAAATGCTCCAAAAAAACACCACAATGGTAAAAACAATGCACCAAATTATTAAACCTAACCCACAATGACATGAGTAAGCTGGCCGACATGCAACTCCAGGAGCCCATAAAGTGGAACAACACCCCTAATCCACTGCTTGTCTGTAGCTTTCTCCTCTTTACTTTCCATGTGTTACCTCTGCATCTGGTAAAGAAACAAAACATGGCCTACATCTGCTAGGAATCCCAAAACAATGCCTTGCTTAAGCCTTCTAACTTCTGCATAGCCAGTGAAACACCCAGTTCCTCACATATCCCCCAAAAAACCTGAATACCTACAATGCTCCATCAAACTCTACCTACTCTTAAAAGTCATACATATACCAAACCACCTTCTATCGGCCCAAAGTGCAAGTCAAGTGGTACATGTGTTACGCACTCTAAAGACCATAACCTGGTATATGACATTAGTAGAACCTGCCTGAGAGACAGATTAGTCTCCCAGAATATACCATACCTTTGGAACAGACTCCCACTCATGTCAAGCAGAACACCTCACTGATCTTTTCAAACACAATTTTAACAACTGGATGGGTAACCATAACTTCACCACTGGTGTTCCACCCATGTCCCTCTTGAACAAGGGCAATAGTTGCTGCACGTGGAAATAAGGGTTAAACTTGGCTAGCTTGTAAGGGCTCTAGGGCCATTAGCCTAGTAACTTTCTATGATCCTATGACTGTTGTGACATCACCCCACATATTTGGAACCCCAGACTCCCCATAAACAATCCCCAACTTTGCTTTACCCTTCCCCCAACATACCTCCTCCTCACTTGACCCCACATTACCCCAAACCACAGTAACTCTGATGTGCCTTAATGAGCACCTAATAAGGTAAGATTGCTGCAACCGTATTGTGCACCAGACCAGTCCAGTTGCCAGAACATCCACTGCAGCAGTCTCCATCACCTTTCAAGCTCACTTCCGTGAGGTCACCGACTGATGCCCACTCTGCACTTCCCCATCTGCAAAAGAAAAGAAAACTGCAAATTATTGACACACACATAACCAAGACTTCTTAATCACAACATTAATGTTGGCAGGGGCCTACCCTGTTCATCAACTGCACAGCCTATACTGGTACGTAGCCCCAATCCCCAAGAGAGTGCAACCTCGGCAGCTTCTCCCCTGTGCTGCTTTGTTCTACAAGTGTCTGTAATGCAACATATACACAGAAATGATAGTTAAGATGTCTAAAACAATGAGTAAAAAATCTTCAAAACCTACGCATACCTCTCAGGTGTACTGCATCTTGTGGAACATTCCTCATTTAGGGTCATAACAGTTCATGTTCCCTGAAATTCAGCATTGACAAGTGCTACTCATCCCATGTTAACAATTTAAATGATATCAATGGTAAATAGAACTGAATCATTATTTCATTAAAATGCCTATTCTATAAATAAAGTAATCACCTACTAACTGTCCTATGAGCCTCGTGGTTAAATTTGTTAATGAGCCATTAAAAGCGTTCCACCTTTTACCCATTTGTTCCACATTACAAATAGCAGTGTTCCTAAAGGTATTGTGCTTACCAATTCAGCCCCTTTATACCTACATGTTCTAAGAACCCCCCAATGACCCCTAACCAGTGATGGCAGTGAAGTTCTTTACCTTATGTCTATGAGCCAATATTTTCACTCTACCCACCCCCTTACCGTCTGGATTAAGCTAGCTATCAGGTTGTGGAACTCAACATTGAGAACCCTGCAAAGTTTGAAGATTAGACCTAAACTATGAGGTAAACTTCTGCCTATTCTGCCACTTCAGGGAAACAGCAATGTCTGCTTACTGCAACTAGCAGTAAAAGTGCACGCAAACCATGCCTCTCAAGCTCTTAGAGCAAAACCTGTGAACAAAGCTATAAATAAGAGAAGGACAAAGGCCCAAAATCAGGGGGAGTAGAAAAAAAACTCTTACATTTCACTGGACTTATGGCAAAATCTTAGTGAGGAAAGGAGTATGGAAAGAATGGAGTAATGTACCCAGTGTTGCTCAATTTAACTTCTAAAAATCCAAAGCATGTCTTACGATGCAACATTTGACTGTACAAAGTGAGCACAAAAATGTTTGTGTACAGTCTATAGGGTCTGTTCCATTCCACCTTCATTTGCTCACTGTATCAATCTGAGCATGTCAGTTAACCAGACAGTGATCCAGGGTTGCTCCTGGAAATGAAATAATTTTGCCAGTGGCTTTTGGGCAGGGAGAAGTACATTCCATTTGTAATCATCTCTGTCCCCTCCCCCTCAACCACTACTCATGCTATGGGCATGTGCTACTAACAGTCATCACTCATGTGAACCAAAGGGCCCACCAAGAGGCTCCTATGAACCAAGGCAGCCCCAAATCTATGAAACCCGACATTCAGTCAGTTAGTGAAAATCCAGACAGTTAGAAGCATATCTTCCAACCTCTTAGTTCAAAAATCTGGACACAGCCGCAAATAAAAGTGGGACAAAGACTGAGAGGAAAAAAAATATATATATATATTGCTTCCACAAACTTACAAAGGTTTACTATTATATAGTCGACACACAAAAGACCGTCTTACCTGAAATGTCAACTAAAACGTTGAACATGGAATATTGAGAAGGTCAGAATGTCACAAACATGTCTAAATGCAAATTTGACCTTTCTCAACATCCGTAGAATCCAGTCCTACACAGAACAAGACATGATGTGATGATACTGCACTCCCCTGTGGGGGTATGTGCCCCCTACACCTCTTGCATATTTCCAAGATTGCACTACAGTGGGGAAAATGGTAAATTTCCCAATATCCACTGTAAAACGATCTCTAGTTACAAGACCGAAGTCATCTGTGTGAATGCACTATGAATTTGCTGAACCAGG
This sequence comes from Protopterus annectens, assembly GCF_019279795.1. Classification (NCBI taxonomy): domain Eukaryota; kingdom Metazoa; phylum Chordata; order Ceratodontiformes; family Protopteridae; genus Protopterus; species Protopterus annectens. Next base: position 957,679,734 of record NC_056729.1, read on the forward strand.
AGTAACATAACAGAAGGATCATCAATACAGGTCGGCCAACCATAATTCGACAACCTGTGGTCGCCAATTCTTCCCTCAAAATTTTAAATGTATACCACTTAGAAAGTTGATATAGCAACAGGCTTTGCACTAGCATGAATTTCCCAAAAGGGCATGAAGTCCAAAACTGAAATGCTCATCATTTTCAACTCCATTCTTTAAAATTTGCCACCAGCTTGCCATAAAACCAGAATGCTACCAAAAATGGGCACAATTTATGAAGCAAAATTGTGGCTGTTCTGCAAAAGTCTGTACAGTTGGAAGGCATGGATACGAGATCAGCTACAGTGCATCAGGAGGAATGAGGAACAGACCAAAAACATTAGGCAAACAATCTGGACATTCTGTGAAAACCTTTGCAGTTGAGAGGTATGCAAAGGCCCAGAAATTATTGACACATTTTAAATATTGCTCTTATAAACTTAGAAAATGTCCTGAATTACAAGTTTTGTCTTAACATGCATTTTCTGAAGTATATGAAATCTGAAACTCAAATGCATGTCAAAGGAACCCTCCTCCCATACTGGTTAGCATGAGTAGAGAGCAGCCATTACTTGCAGGCCCCAGATATCAACCAATGAGCAACTGCATCACCCTTCTCAATCTCTCAAACAAGAAATCTGACAAAGCCATAAACAAACAGTGAGACTAAGGCTCAAAATCATATTGCTCCCACAAACCCAGTGAGTTACTAGAGTAACAGTTTAGCAGTAGCATTAAACCTCCAAAGGGCAATAAGTCTGAAACTTGCATGTCTGTCAGTAATTGCTAACTTCAGTCTCCAATGATCGCCACCAACTTGCCAAAAAGCCCAACCCCATGAAAATGGATCAAAACCAGTGACAAAATCCAGACCCTCCATGAAATTCTGTACAGTGGAGAGGCATGGGTCCACAGCCACCACATTGACACTCACAGCCACTTCTCAGCCCCCCATAACAGACCTGTTAACTGCCAAAACCTACACCCACCAAAGAGGACCGAGACCACAACTCCAGAGGAACGATTTCCTCTGATCTGCTAACAATCTGCCAGAAAACCACTAATAAATGAAGCAGACACTGAGTACTTCCTCCACCTTGTGGAGAATCCACATCAAACCTGCTTCAAGAGAACATGACCATTGCACAAGGGGGGACCCCTAAAGCCCACAAAACATCCTCACCACTCAACAACAAACTGATCAAACTCTTAGGGCAAAATCTAGAAGTGTCATGCAATGGGTGAACAATGGTCTAAACTAGGGAATAGTTCTCCATCTGCTAGCAAGAACAGAAATCTAGCAAAGCCCAATATAAAGAGGAGAACCTCTCAACTCTTACAGACTCCAAACATTAACAAATTGCCATATTAACAGAATCCGTGTCAGCATACTAACTCCCAACGCATATCTTTATTTAGTGATTTCTTTAGAAGCTGCATCAAATAACGGAAACTGGACTCTTCACATAAGCCTGTCTGCTCAAGTTCAACAAATTCTGTCTCCAGCATTAATCTTACTAAAATGAATACCATTAAGTGTGTCTTTCATCTGATAGCACACAAAACCTGACAGCACGGCTCTGTAGTACATTCTCCTCTTCCTCTCTCTCTATTTATATATATTTTTACTTCACTAAAGGCAAGCCTAACCCCCATAAACCATAGCCTCAGCCATGTCATGCTACACCAATCCACACACCCTTCCCACAGAATATATATATATATATATATATATATATATATATATATATATATTTGAAAAATATTGACTACTCACCACTACTTTAATACATAATTACTGCCTACATTCTCCATGCCAACTTCACTTATCCTAGGTCTACTTGTCAACTGGGTTACGCATGCAAATAGCAAGTTCCCACCAAAATGTGATTCCTTACCCAGTTACACTTGCATAAAATCCATTAAGCTCCTTCCTAACCTTACCTCATTTCCTCCCAATCATCCTACATTCCCATTTAACCCTTTCTTCCCCCCACTAGCCTTCTTCCCCTACCTCTTAATCCCCACTATTATTTCTAAATAATCCCCACCTGAAGATCTCCCTGGACAAATTGGTTCGTTACCAAACCTCATTTATCACTCAGATCCCTTTCTGCAACCCCCCCCCCAAACTAGTATTCAGTACACAAACGTGGTTTCTCATTCCTTGATCCCAAACTGTGGAATCTCTTCCTTCTTTTATTTATGATCAGTCCTCTTACCCATTTTCTGACCAAAACTAAAAGCACATGACAAGGCAAATGGAAAATGCAATGGCCATTTCGCTGTGGTCATATAAGTTAACCTCTTCATACCCATCTTCCCTCTACTTAGATTGTTCTGACTCTAGGTTTCATTGTGATTCATTCAGCATGCCGACTCTGGTATCCACTCTATATAATGAATGCACATATCATGTTTTTCCATCATTCTGCATATAAGGTCACATATCTATTCTTTTTCCACTTGGTTTGGACTAGAATAGGTCCACTGGGATCAGTGCTCTACCATGGTTAACAGATTCAAAATAAAATTAAAATAAAAACTCTCTGTTATTACTTCATTATAGCTCATTGAACGACTTGGCATATTTTCTACCCTTTTTATGTACTATTTCTGTGATAATAGTATTCAGGTTGTATGGGTTATTTTGTTTCTCCTTTATTTTTTATGGTTATGAAAGTCTTTATAAGCATCTCTGTAAGGGTCACTTGTAGTGTTATCTGTACTGCTTATTTCACGATACACATATTTTATACCTTTAGTTGTTAAAACTTTCTTCATTTGCAACTTGCTGAGTACATCAGATCAGTTTAGAATAGCTTCTCTTCATTGACAAAATTTAATAGTGATGCTGATCTACCATTACTTTGTTTTGCAAATATGTAGGTTTTGTGTTTGGTAGCTTTAGCAGTGACTAAAGTTATGAATACTTCCTTCAGTGGCAGTCTGGGCACTGCTGTTGAGAAAGATCTCAGTATTATCCACTTTCAACAATGGTTTAGTTTAAAATAATGGCTGGAGAAAACTGGTTGACTTATGGTGATATTAGCAAATCCAAACACGAAAGTAAATGATACTTCATGTTTTATTCGTAATCAGTTTTACATACAATAAACAAGCTTGACTGCAGCAGTCCCATATTAGTTCTGTTTTTTGATTTGTTATGTCCCACAAAATCATCCATTAATAGATGCATATTTAAAGCTGACAGAGGAAGAACTATTTAAATATTATGTTGATAGGACCCTACATAAAAAGTATTATGGAGCGGATAATTTGAATAAAAATGAAAGACAATGTTTGAAAGGTTTACAGTCAGAAACTTCGATTATAATCAGACCTGCTGACAAGGGAGGCAAAATAGTAATTATGGACTCTGATAAATATGTATTTTCTATGAATAAATTATTAAGTGATAAATTCTATATAATTATTTCTAAGGAAGAAGTACATTCTATTATCAGATATGTTACAGATACAATATCAGACATTTATCAGTCTGGCCTGATAACGAAGGAAGTCTTTTATTATTTTATAGTTAAGAATCCGCTCATACCACAGATTCAAGGCCTTCCTAAAATTCATAAGAATACATGTGAACCACCCATGAGACCCATAGTTGCTGGGGGCGGTTGGGTAACCGAGCATCTTTCGGTCTATGTTGAGAAACATCTACACTCTATATTAGATAAGAGTAAGCATGTCTTGAAAGATACTAAAACTTTTCTTGTGGACCTTTATGAATGCCTCAAGGATGTTACTATTATGGATGAATTTATTTTGGTTACGTTGGACATACAGTCACTCTTTACCATTATTCCTAATAATATAGGCATTCAATACATCTCAGACTATCTAAAGAAAAATAGTGACTTTACTTTAATACAGATAGATCTGATAACACATTTCTTAGAATTAGTCTTAGAAAATAATTTATTCATATTCCGTGACACAATCTACAGGCAGCAAGATGGTGTGGCCACGGGGGCCCTTTTGGCACAGTGGGAAGAGACTACCCTATTTATGGTTGAGGAATTTAAGGCACATGTAGTCTTCTATTGACGATTTGTCGATGACCTTTTCATTTTATGGAAAGGGAGGGGTGATGAATTGGACACCCTCTTTGGAAAAATGAATAACTTAACATAGTACCTCAAGTTTACCATGAAGAGCTCCAGCTCCAGAATAGACTATCTTGATTTGTATATAGAAAGGTTATCCAATGGATTATTTAACACTGGTGTATATCGTAAGTCATGCTATCGAAATAGCTTATTAATGAGATCTAGCATGCATCCGCCTTATGTATTTAAGAACATCATCAAAGGCCAGGGGATGAGGGCCTCCAGGTTAAATCCCTCTAATGAGGGTTTTCTGGAAGAGCTAGATAGTCTGAGACTGAAATTTTGGACAGTGGATATAAGCAAGAGCAGATTGATGAGCATTTAACAATAGCAGCTAATCTCAGTGAAAATGTAGCTGCACCATATTTTGGACCTAGTTTGAACTCAAATAGAGATGAGCTACCTCACAGAACACCTATAGTAAAAATTCCCTTTTTCTACACCAGTGATAGGAGCAGAATTGAATATTATACCATGACCCCCCCCAAAACGTGCACGCTGATTGGCCAGCGTGCCCGTTGTAAATCGAGTTATACTAATGGAAAAAGGTCCGGTCGCCCGGACTTTTTTCCATTAGTATAACTCATTTTTTTAAAACACTGACTCGCTATGTTAAATGGGTTTAACATAGCGAGACAGCTTTAAAATAAGCAACGGAGATCCCGTTGCTTATTTTAAAGCTGTCTCATGTTAAACCCATTTAACATAGCGAGACAGTGTTTAAAAAGCAACGGAGAAAGCAAGATCTCCGTTGCTTTTATGTCTCGCTATGTTAAATGAGTTTAACATAGCGAGACAGTTAAAATAAGCAACGGAGATGTCCGTTGCTTATTTTAAAACTGTCTCGCTATGTTAAACTCATTTAACATAGCGAGACATAAAAAAGCAATGGAGATCTTGCTTTCTCCGTTGCTTTTGCACAACTCTGATGTACTGCGCAGGCGCGGTACATCAGAACTGCCGGATGCCAGACATCTGCGGAAGGGCAGTAAACAGGCATTATACTATGCCATTATTTAAGAAAAGTAACAGTTTCTTTTCTTAAATAATGTCATATATAATAGCAATAACCCACGCCTGGGTGTGGGTAATGCTAAATTTACCCACGGTTGGCTTTGTTTGGTCCCTCGGGCTTTGCCCTCGGGACCAAACCACGCCAACCGTGGGTAAATTTAGCATTACCCACATCCAGGCGTGGGTTATTGCTATAATATTATTTCTAAGAATTAGTCCATTTTACAGGTAGATAGGGAAATAAGTGAAATTGTAGGCGAGCATCCACACTTCTTATATCGTAATAAAATGAACCTTAAAAGGATGCTTTGTTATCTTAGGGATAAACATGTGTTTTCTGATGATGGATATACTAAATCATGTGGGCATTGTAATTTTTGTATGTATATAGATAATAGTAAGAGCATTTTTCATCCTGACCTACACAGAGAGTTTAGAACTTCAGCCAAAGCCGATTGTTTGACTTCTCATCTTGTCTATTTGGCTGTATGTCAGAAATGCTCTTCTTTCTATGTTGGAAAAACCAATAGACCCTTCAGGGATAGAATACGTGAGCATATATATCACATTAGGAAACATTTGGAACATAATGCTTTAGCCAAGCATATTATGCAACATGATGGAAGCCGTACATTCCTTTTTAGAGCCCTAGAAGTTATTCCACCATGTATATGAGAAGGGGAAATTAGGAACCATACTGAGTTCAGGGAGAACAAATGGATTATTATGCTAAGGGCCAATAGAGGAGTAGGACTTAATGAGAGGGCATCTATAAAACCCTCACTTAGGAAACGTCGAAACATCAGATAACACTAGATATTTCCAAGGACGTGGCCATAGATATATTGCATACACAACATCATTTTCGGTATATATTTCACTTATTTTATAGATAATTTATAGATTGTTACTTTTTACATTATGTACATGTAAACCATCTTACATATGCAATATTGGGAATTATTTGTTATGTTCATTACCTAATTATATGCATGTGGTTATCTGGACATGTAGATAATTACATATAAAGAGAATAATATTTCCATCCAGAAATTACCTTTATATGCATTATGTATTATGTAATTGAGCTATGATGCCATATTATCCATCAATTTTGATAGGACACACACACACACACACACACACACATATATATATATATATATATATATATATTTATATATATATATATATATATATATATATATATATATTTCATATTTATGATGCCATATTATCCATCAACTTTAATAGGACATATATATATATATATATATATATATATATATATATATATACATATTTCATATTCATTATTATTATTTTTTATTTTTATTTTTTATATATATTTATATACATATATATATTTTTATTGTGTTTTTTATATATGTTTATTTTTAATAATTATTTATATGTCCTGAATTGATTTACTTAGGAAACTAAGGATACATATGAATTCTTTAGTTGAAGTTTTTAATATATGTTGCTCCTTTAAGGTATTAATTGATGTAGAAGTTGGATTGGTTACTCAATATTTTGAATTTTTGTATAAAATGCTTTGAGTGAATGATATTTATTCATGGATCTGATGAAGCTATAAGCGAAAGCGCGCTCATCCGTTCTTTTTGTTTTTATTGAAGAATAAATTAGAACTGAATATTATATATTTCCGCTTTTGCTCCCTTTTTACCATTTTTGTTATTTCTCTTTTTTGATTACTGATGACTCAATTCATTTTAACACATTATTATGACTGATATTTAGAAATTCTCCGCTTTGGCTTTGAAACACTTGGCACAAAGATTCAGCATGCCACAAGCATCCTTTTTATGAAGAAATTGTTTGCAACAACTGCTACAGGCAGAACTACTTAGTCATGTTGTAATCATTTTATTTCAGCTGTTTTGTATACTGTCTATAAGGCTTTCTTTCCTGATTGTTCACTCATGCATTTTGGTATTCAAGGGCCTCATTGGCTTCTTGTCTTGTTTTTTTTTTTTTTTATTTTATTTTTTTTAACTTACAGTCTCTACACAGTCTTAGCAGTGTCAATAGCTCATCAGGTAACTGATTAGCTGTTAGTGCAGAAGGCTGTGGGTTCTATTCCCACACTGGGTAGTTGAACAAGCTTTCCAATAATGACAGTGCATTGCAGAATATGGAGGAATGCTGCTGAGTGTGGCTTCCTTCAGATGAGACATTAAACCAATGTAAAACTGCAGCATCCTGTACCTCAATAGCCCTGTAGTCGAATATTCTGTTTCCACTGTTACACTCCAAAATACCACAAAAAGCCAAGAATGGATTAATGCCACCACAAGGAAAGCCCATGCTGTTCAATTACTAACACATTGTGACCACAAATTAAACAAAAATTGGACTGAAAGGTAATTTGGAAACATCATAAAGCAAACTACATCATATATCACTGCCTTCATCTGTTATTTGAATCAAATCTTCATTCTTAACATGAACCTTAGAAGCCTAGTTCACAAAATCACAGACTTTCATGCAATCATTGCACAACACTCACCAGACATTTATATAGCAACAACAACTTGGGTAAAATCCCATATAACAGACCAAGACATACTCCCACAAGGTTATTGTGTACACAGGTTAGACAGGATCAGGAAGAATGGAGGATGGGTTGCAAACTCTACAAAGATAATATAAACATAGACTACCTACCCATCAAATACCCTTGTCATAACATTTGAAGTCTAGTAACATGGCTCAGAATCAATCCAAAGAAAAATATTACCATAATAGCCACTTAAATACCTCCCAACAATACTCCCACTGCCATTGAGGAACTCATAGCCTGGATAGCCTCAGCCTACACCTATGAACCCATTATCACAGGTGACTTCAACTTAGACTGGAACACTTGCACTGGTGATAACTCCTCCACCTTCATAAATCTACATGGTTTCTCCCAAACAATCCATTTTCCCACTCAAATAGATAAACATAGCAAAAGGGAATCTATCTTAGACTGGTCACTTATTAACAGTACCACCCACAACTATCTCTCCGGATGCCTTCCAAATAATTTAAGTGACCATAGACCTACCTACTTAATCCATCATCCGCTCAACCCACCCAGAACCATAGTTTACAAAGTCATGCAAAATGCCAAAAATGTCTCCAACGAAGCATTCTTAGACATGCTCAATAAATGTAACTGGACACCACTCCATCACCTCCAACTTGAACAGGCCATAATGTACTTCAATGACACATTTCTAGCTATTCTAAATAGCTTAGCACCAACCCATACATGTCATGTTAAAAATAACAGATTACCCAGGTTTCAAAAGAAACCATTAGACTTCAAAAACTAATGGACAAAACCTGGTTTCAATACGAGAAAACAAAAGACAATAAAATTCTGTTAGCATATCAGTAGCTCCACAATCAAACAAACAAAAAAAAAAAAACAACTCAAACTAGATGAAAAAAACATATTATACATCTATGCAAAACAAATAAGAAAACAATCCCAAAAAGCTCCGGCAGGCAATTAACTTGCTCCTCCACCCAGGTAAAGCCACAACCCCGGAACCAACAAAAAATAGCCAAACCATGAGTATAGCCTCACAAATCAAAACCTACTTTATAAACACCATCCTCTTCTTAGTTACAGGGAACAATTCCACCCGACTGTCTCAACAACTCTTTTCATGTCAAACCTGTCCCAACTAACACCATAATAACAATGCTGAAAAAAAAATGAAACCTTCTTCCTTTGCAGGTGACCAACTCCTATGAGTACCTCAAACGTTCAGCAGATGCCATAGCTCAGCCTATCTCCATTCTGGTAAATAGGTCTGTAGCAGAAGTCCGGCAATTATGGAAACTTTCTTATATCACCCCTCTATATAAAGGAGGAATATCAACAAAATTAAACAATTACAGATCCATAGCCATCTTTCCCCTGTGTTAAAATTCTGGAAAAATGATACATCCTCAGTTACTACAATACCTGCTATCTCACAACCTTATCTCTCCCTCCCAACACAGTTTCAGACTGAAACACAGTACTACCACAGCCCTAATTAATTCCTCTAACACCGTCAACCAACTCAGAAATTCAAACCAGCAAGTAGCAACAATCTTCGCAGACATGTCAAATCATTCGATAGTGTCTCCCATCAGAAACACCTTAATACTCTTGCCAAACTAAACCTATCAAGGATTTCCCTCTCCTGGTTCCTAAGCTATCTTTCTAACAGACAACAAGCAGGACAATGAAAATCCAAACTCTCACCACTTCTGCCTGTCTTAGTTGGAGTACCCCAAGGATCCATACTACGGCCCCTTCTTTTCACCATCTTCTCTAATGATCTAGTCTCATCCACAACACATGCTAAAGTAGCCCAGTATACATATGATTCAACTTTAATCTGCTCAGCAGATACCTTCCCAGACCTCCAAACAGTAGCCCAACAAGCTTTTAATGATATAGAAATATATCTAAGTAAATCACAACTCATTCTCAACCCCAAAAAGACACAGTTAATGCTATTTACGAGTAGCAAACAATCACTGACCACCCCTCCTTTCACCATTCTCTCAGCAAACAACGCAGTCATCCAACCAGTCAGGCATACCAAACTCTTTGGCATGACAATTGACAACAAACTCAGATTTGACCAGTATATAGCCACCACAATTAAGAAATCTTATGTCAAACTTGGCTCACTGTACAGAAGCAAACCGTTCCTCACTGACGATACCAGACTAGTCATATCCAGAATCTTCCTCCTCTCTACTCCCTCCTATATGTTTTCCTGTGTTTACTAAATTAAAATGATCAGACTTAACCAAATTGGAAACTTGCTACAACAAAATAGCCCGCTTCGCATCCAACCTTTCTCATCAAACCCACCATTGTATTGCTCTACATAAATTAAATTGGCTCGAGTTACCTAACCTTCAACAGCTCTACAAACTTAAATTCACACACAATATCATCTTCCATCCTGACAATTGCCCATCCCTCAGAGAACTTGTTGTTCCCTACTCATGCCTAAATAAGCCTAAGATCTGCATACAGAAACTTTCTCACAGTAAACAAAACCAACAACACTCACTGTAAAGCCCTATTCTCAAATGAAATAGCCAAATTATGAAACTCTCTCTACCATACCTCTCAACCTGGAAATATCAAAATGCTGGACAAAGTCCCATAAAAAATAGGTACAAATCTGTAGACTGATTAACATAAAATATGCATACATAATTATATAACCCCACCAGCTCCAACTGAATTGTGAGATACCACCTTTCAAACACAAACTGAAGAACAGACAACAAAAATATGGCCCCAGAGTAGACCATATAGTAAACAGTAACCACTTTTCTTTTTTAAATGTGTAGCAATGATGTTCATAGGGAAGGGAGACAATGATGAACCTTAGGATTTTGTTTTTAGTGACTTGCAGTATGGGAGTTTTGTGGTAAAAGTAGGGCGTTTAATGGTAGGCAATATTCTAATCTTAACAAAAGAATATTATAGTTTGGTAGGACCTCCAAAAGTCATTTTCCATGGCCTACTGATCAGTGGCATAGCTGTAGTTTGTGCCACCTGGGGATGTCTTTGAGTTTGCTGCCCTACCCCCCTCACAAAATCGTAGTCAAATGTTGCCCTACATACACAGCCCTCCCCCCTGCAGCCATTCTAATGTCCCATTACTTGGCTATTTCACCCCATTTGCCACAAACACTGTAATTTGCATACTGCTTTACTTCTAAAATGATTATTTGGATTTCATTTAAAACTTTTATTTTACATTTTATAGCCCAAACACTAATAGACATCTGCTAAACAAGGCAACACAGTCTCACAATGAAAATAGACTTAGCATTAAAACTTCTCTACCCTTGAAACTCACATTCTTTGAAACAGCATTGAAACCCACATTCAAAGAAAATGCATCCGGCCAGTGGTGGATAAAGATTACCTTTTGAGCTCTTTTCAAATCACAGGCCCCTTGGACATGAAACATGTATGTGTTCTTTGATACACCTTCCTGATTGTAGTAAATTATATTCCTTGAATAACACAGCACACTTGTTAGAGTCTGTTTTAAATTTGTTGTTTTGAACATTTTCCCAGTAAGCAATGAAACAAAATGCATGAACCAATAATGACAAAACTGCCCAATTCAGAACAGTCCATCATAAAAGTCTACTCAAATATTTACAATCCACCAGTATCAGTAAATATGTACAATCTCTGCAGAGGGAGGGGACAAAGGCCCAAAATCAGGGATCCATTTTAAAATGTTTTGTGTTACCATGTGTTTCCTGGACAAAGGCCCAAAACCAGGGATCCATTTTAAACATTGCTTGTATATTCTTAGAAAGTTGCTAGAATAAAATGTTTTGTGTTACCATGTGTTTCCTGAAGATAGGAAGACTGAAACTTAGATGGCCATCATTATTTAGTGAATTCAGTTCTCACTGATTTACCAGAAAACCACAAATTTTAAGAGGAACAGACCAAAAGTATGAGCCAAGCATTCTATGAAACTTTGGACAGTTGAGAACTATGGGCTTAACTCCTTGAATCACAAGTGGTGGTATGAGTAAAGACTTTAGGCTCTTGCTCCTTGTACTTAATGTATGGGGCTTGAGTCTGGGTAACCCTAACCACCAGTCATACCTAATTGGGGCATTTACACACACACACACACACACACACACACACACACACACACACACACACACACACACACACACACACCTGTCTATGTTGAAGAATGAAACATATATACAGCAAGTTCAGACTGGCAGTCTCATGTATCAGCACACATGTCTCTCTCCATGTAAATCAATGCAACCGCTTAAATCAATCAATGCAGGAGAACGAAACATAATGCTCACCTCATGAAACAGAAGATTCAGCCCATGAAACAGAAGAAAACTGAAGCAACATTCAGCCCATTCTCTTAAGTACATAATGAAACTGCAAACAGCCTGGACTGCCCTTGCCTGGAGGAGCTGGTGCACACTACCTGACCACAGGAGTGATAAAATTAAGCAGTAATGAATGGCTTAGCTCATTGTGCCCTGCACGTGATGAAGTCAGAATTCAGATGCTGAGCCATAATGTGAAAATAAAAAAAATGGAAAATTCGGAAATTAAAGGGGTCACTCTGGAATTCATGTCACCCGAATATTTGGACCTCAAAACCAGCATTTACTGAGGAATGTGGTACAGTTGAGAGGTATGCTGTCTACCCCACAACCTCCAAAACACACCTGAATCTACCAGTTTCAAAAACCTACTATTTGAACATCTATCCCAAAACTGGCATTGCTCCTGCACCAAACCTGGCTGAGAAAATATCTATAACTCTGTCAACACACTGTCCACGCCTTACCTCATTTTCTTCCTCTCCTCAGTGTTATTACTGCTCAAAAAAAATTAAAAAAAAAAAAATATATACATATATATATATATATATATATATATATATATATATATATAAAATGGAAATCTCATTTATTCATAACTATTACTTGGTGGTGCTGCAGTAGCATTGTTGCCTCCCAGTAAGATGTTGTCCTGTTCGATTCTCCCCTGGGCTTCCACTGAAAATGGGCTTCTGGACCAGTCAGACTTTCCTGGTAAACTAATGTAAATGAATAAATAACTAAATAAATAAATAAATAATCATGGGTTTATATGAACACCTAACAAACTGTATCATTTGAAGATGATGCCATTTAGATTCAAGGACTGCACAAAAACTCATTGTTATCAAGATGTTTGTCAGCGTGCACAATACCAAAGCTGTGCATATGGGCCACAGACTTTAGTCTATTACTCCAGAGATAAGATATAGATCAATCTGACATTGCAAGCTGGCATACGTGACAATTTCCATGGTCTTGCATTAGTTGACCAGAAAACAACATTTCTCAACTGTTAATGTACAACATCCAGACTTTCTATAAATATTATCAGGGAATGGCCTGGCTCCTGGGAAATGTATAAGTAAAACTGAGTATCCTCATACAATTATATATTCAGAGTGGTAACAATATACTTTGCTCCCTTTATATATTTTGGATGGTATTTCACCTCACATGTGTGGATCACTTTAACACTTCACATACCACCCATGCTTGATAATGTTCTCTGCTATTCCATCTGTCATCTCTACTCATTCATTGTCAGTGTTGATGTATCATGCATATAATACAATATACAAGTTTATATGCTAAAAAGCTTGCATGTTTGGGGTAACACTTTGTCTGCCAACATTGCTGCTGTAGTCTGTCTTGGACATGCTGCTAAAGCTGCCCATAAATTCTGATTGCAGTTTGAGTTGTTAGTGTAATCTGGCAGCAAAGCCATTTTATCTGCTACCCATATCATATATTCTTTGTATCACATTATTAAACAGAAATACTTGTTCATGCTTACACTGTGCACAAGTAGCATATAGCTCTCTGAATGCCATTGCACTGCCAGAGATATTCATGTGTTCTTTGTGAAACTTCTGTAGTTGACAGTTCGATTCCCTCAGCTTCCATTTGTCTTTTGGGTGACTCTAAACAGGTCATTTAACCAGTGCTCCCAGGTTAACCATTTGTAAGTCAAACACCCTGACCATTAGTCCACCCTCCCCATAAAGAAGAAATGCTTGCATCCACTGGTCTTATCCAGTTATCAAAAAAAAATACTCATTACTCATTCATTCAAAGCACTTCATCAGTATGTAACGCTCACAGATTCTGGTTAGTGATGCTCAGCTATTTTAAGATGACTTCACTTCTGCTTTTGCTGGTATATTCTGATGGCATTTTACCCTCTTACAACACTTGTACATTCTGTTTGGCAGTTCCTTACCCATCATGTCTACTAATACTGAGTAAATTCAGCTTCAAGCCTGACTTAAGTTTTCACAGTGGTGCTGCAGTTAGCATTGCTGTTGCACAGTCCTAGAATCTCCAGTATGGATTAAGGCTGAGGCACCTTCTGAACAGAATAGACATCATCTCGCTGTTTCCACAGTTTTTCTCCAGGATGTCTGGCTTCCCTATCATCCACAGACATATATAGGTCTAAATGAGACAGTGTGTTTGTGTTTATGTCTGTGGATGTATGTATGTGGGTGTGAGGACATGTGTGTTTGCAGCATTCAATGGACTGCTGCTCCATCCAAGATTGATTATGTGTCTGGTGTCCAATAATTGCAGAGACAAGCTCTGGTACCCTTTCAACTTGAAAAGAGTGAAGCCGATGTCAGAAAAAAAACATGAGCAAAAGAAAAAATACATTTACTTTTCATATAGGTTTACATATTTGATTGGCAGTTTTTGAAAATTCAGGTGATTCATAAATACCATGTGAAAATATCCATACTAGCTATACTCACATATTCTGAATAGCACACCTTTCATTAGTGCTCAGATTTTCTCGGCAGTACAATGCTTTCCTGTACAGTTTCATTCATTGCACAAACTCAAAAACTATGAAAGCCAATAATCTGTCTGTAACATTCATACTGTATATTCTTGGTACTGTTATATATCATTCTCTCGGCCTCCATTTGCCTTCAGGGTGACTCTGTATGTATATTTTGGGGGCACTGTATCCATCACGTGTTCACCTCTATTTGCATTTAGCAAATAGGACACCATCTGCTATTAGATCGTTTGTGTACCTCTACACATTGCATCCACATTCATAAATTCCAGGTTCTAACCATTAATACTGATATTTTCCTTGCCCAATTTCACCAAACAACACCGTTTTCATGTTTTTGCGGATAGGCCTTCTGAAATCACATTTATGCATTATAAACAACATATCACTTTTCAGTCATACTGCTATATATTAGATAAAAGTTCAGTTGTTCCTGAAATTCATATATTCTGACATATTTCTGCAAGGAATGCCCACATATTCTGATTAGCACATTACATGCAGTGCTACCTTTGTATTCCACCTGGTATTTAACCTGCGACCTTTACTCTCAGACTTGGATTGCTGTTTTAATGACATCAGCACACTTTCTTTCTAAATGGATCTTCAATTACTACACATGCCATATATAATCTGGGTGTCACCTGCAGGATCATCTGTGTTCACCTATACGTTTCTTGAGATAAAAACTCATTTATAATGTGCTACCATTTTGCTGCTTTTCTATATTTATTTATCCATCTAACAATCTATCTAGCTATCTCTCTCTCTCCCTCTATCTATCTATCTATCTATCTATCTATCTATCTATCTATCTATCTATCTATCTATCTATCTATCTATCTATCTATCTATCTATCTATCTATCTATCTATCTATCCATCTGTTTATGTAAATATAAATAGTTTGAGTAGCACTTCATATGCAACTAATGTTCCTGCATTTTAGATGGCATTTTGTGCACCATCAATATTTAAACATTCTAAGTGAATCTTTGTTTGCCATTTATGTTTGCCCCGGTCCCCTTCAGTCATACACATGACACCAAATGACAGTTGACGACCTTTATTAATTCCAAACATAACTTTATTATATCATTTCAAATATTAATTGTAACACAAATAACCTTGTAACCACAACATGTAAAATCCTTATAACATACATCAGGGTAGTGTACCTGTAGATCAGAGCATGTGTATATACCTTTAAGAAGCATTTCCAGATGTAGCGTGTGCATATAAATACAGAGCACATTCAGGCAGCAGTGCCATTTTGAGAGAACAGCCTGTTAACATGATTGAGTGTGGTAGTCAGTCTGTTTATAACTTTATTTAAGTTTGTTGCAAAGCCTAATTTCTGATGTGTTTCTGAGTAATAAAGATGTTTGAACAAAACACATGAATGTCCGTCTGTTTTATCCCGACCAGACGAGCGACATGGTGTCAGAACCAGGATTAAGAGAGCTACGTCTATGAGCCAGGAGGTGCAGAGTTGAGGGTGAAGACAGACTAAGCAGGTTGAGTGAAATGGAGCACAGACAAAGAAAAAAAGGGCCAGAAATGAGCTGAAGGTAAAGAAAGCTACACAAATGATTTATTGGGCAAAGAACATGAAATGGAGCATTTATAAGGCACACAACACATTATTAATCAAATGAGTAGCACAAAAACATATTATTAAGCAAACAAAAGGCACAAACCACATTATTAATTAAACAAAATATTTGAAACCATGATATTTGAGAAAACTAGCAAAACTATTCATATGGTGCTCAAAATTACCTTTGGTTTGCATAATGCACATGTTTAGCATAAAACAGGCACAAGAAAAGTATAAACAGCATGAAAAGAAATTAAAAGGGCATAACGAGTACAATAAAAAGGCAAAATTAAGCTTAAAGAGCAAGGTGACTGCATGTTTTTTAGTAAAAGACTGTGTTTGGGCACAAGCTACTATTTCGCATTGACAGAAGCCATTCCCAAATTCAATGAATAACTAGAGTTGTTCAAAGTATCTCAAGAGTGTGCAAATTATTTGCAGAGTGTGTGCTTTATTATGGTGAGATTATTTCAAAGAGTTTCCTGGGTGCAAAGTACAGTTATATTGCAAAGTGCAGTCAAGGTACAGCCATTTCAAAAAGTTTCTTGTGCTGTGTATATTTATACGCAGAAAGCCACCATTTCAGAGTGTTTCTTACATTGTGAAGCATTATTTCGCAAGAGCACAGCCATTTTGAAAGATTCTTGTATTGTGTACAATTTATTTGCAAAGTGCGTTCATCTTGAAGTGTTTCTTACTCTGAGCTTTTTCTATTGTGTATAGTTTATTCACAAAGTACAGTGATTTCAAACTAAAGTACAGTGGTTTCAGAGTGTTCTTGTGCTACGGAAACTTATTGGCAAATTGTAGTTATTTCAAAGAGTGTATTGTGCTACAGGGCATAATTACAAGTACTGACATAGAGTTCTGGCATATATATATTTATGTATGTATGCTTTTCCATGATTCAAGCACCTTCACTACTGTGTGTTGATATACCAGTTCTGGTATATATATTTATGTGTGTATGTTCATACATGATTTCAACCACCTTCCCTACTATGTGTTGATATGGCAGAGGCATTTCCCAGACTAAGTCCGCTTGTGTTTGATCATAATATAGCAGAGAATTGGAGAGTATTCAAGCAGGAATATGAGATTTTCACACAAGCAGCTTTTTCTGTCAAAGATGCACATGCAAGGGCATTCATTTTGCTTAACTTAGCTGGGTCAGAAGCCATTGAAAGAGAGTGTTCATTTCTGTATGCATCAGAAATATATGCAGGAGAAGGGGCAAACCATCATATTGTGATACTGGCTGAATCAAGGGAGTGCTTAAAGTGTAAATTTAGAGAAATATGCAACCCCCAGACAAATGTCACATTATTAAAGAGGCACTTATTTTAAAATTTAGAGAAATGTGCAACCTCAGACAAATGTTACATTAGAGAAGCACTTATTTTATACAAGAGACCAAAAGCCAGGTGAAACTTTTGCAGCTTATATCATTGACTTCAATTACAAAACTAAAACATGCAGATTTGGTGAGACAGTGATTTAACATCAAGCAAATCCACAGAGATTTGTGAAATCCATGATCTCACAGAAAGGCACACAATTATGCTTTCAAGTGATAACAGCATGGTTTCAGCAGCCGCTAGGGCAAACATAGACAGCATGCAACTTGTGGCACGCAGAAACAGACCTAAGAACATGGCAGCAGCAACCCCTGTAGGTGTGGCAGGAAGAACCTGTAGCTTTCTAGCAAGTTCCAAGACTAGCTCAGTAAAAAGGGCATGTTCGGTACAGTATATGAGTGAGTCAGCAATACCCAAGTCAAGCCTTATTGTTAATTGCTGCACTTGTGATGTCAACAATGAGTCTAAAAGAGAGAAGTGATTAGAATTTGGTCAGCAATGCCACAAGTGTAGAAAATGGAACCATTTTCAAAACGTTTGTAAATTAAGCAAGCCTCATTCAGTTATTAAGAAGGGTCACTCAAAAAAGCAAGTTGAGCGTATGGAGAGCTGCAACCCTACTTTTTATGTATATGGTGTATCAGTGGTCAGTAAAAAGGTTAATGCAGTAGATTTATTGGCAAAGAATGAAGTAATTTGTACTGTCCAGATCAATGGTAAACCACAGTAGACACTGGTTCAAAGTGTAGTGTGATGTCAACAGAAACATTTGCTAAAGTGAGGGCTGATGAGGAACTTAATTTGGTCGATTGTGTGAAGCATGTTGCTTATAAAAATGAATAGATTCAGACCAAAGGCTTAGTAGTGCTTTCATGCTATTCAGCTGGGAATAGTTACAGCTTGCAATTTTATGTAGTCTGAAGACCCATGCAACCATTATTGTGTCTCAGAGACAGTTTGAGATTGGACTTGCTTTCCTTTACTAAAGAAGTTCATCATATAAGCACATGTCCTAGTTCCAGCTCCAATGATACATTTTTCTCAGAGTACTGCTGATGTTTTCAACGACAAGCTAGGCAAACTTCCAGTTGTTAACTCCATGAAGTTAGACTCAGGGGTCTGTCCAGTTGACTGACCAGCAAGAAGACTTCCAATAGCTATCCAGGAAAAGTCAAAGTCCAGTTAGACAAAATGGTGCAGCAAGGTGTGATTTGTCCAGTCACAGAAACAACTGAGTGGGTGACTTCCATGGTAGCTGCTCATAAGAAAATTTCAGATTAGATCAGAAATATGCAATGACCCAAAAGACTTGAACAAGGCATTAAAAAGACCTCATCCTCTTATGCATATAGTCAAGGAAATTGCAACCCTCATGCCAAATGCCACTGTTTTTCTGTCTTAGATGCAAAGAGTTCATTTTGGCAGGTGATGCTTGATCACAAATCTTCACTACTGACTACATTCAGTAACCCATTTGGTAGATACAGATTCCTCAGGATGCCTTTTGGAATAAATTCTGACAGTGAAGTCTTTAAGCGTGCAATGCAGCAAATTTTTTCAGCCTACTCATGTGCAATAATAGTTGATGATTTACTGGTTGGAGGAAATGCTGAAGCAGAGCATGACAGAAACCTCATGAAAGTTCTTGACAGTGCACATTAAGTGAATTTAAAGCTCAATCCTCTGAAGTGCAAATTCAGACTACCAGACGTTACTTATGTAGATCACGTATTTACCAGTACAGGCTTACGACCAGATCCTTCTAAGCAAGCAGCCATTCTTGAGATGCCAGCGCCAGACAATGTCCAAGCTCTACAGCATTTTCTTGGTATGGTTAACTATTTGGGCAAATTTATCCCTGACTTTAGTAAGATATCAACACCTTTAAGAGAGCTGACACTCAAAAATGTTGCATGGTCATGGTTAGAATGACACAAGAAAGCATTTGATAACCTCAAACAGCAAATCACTATCCCGTCTACATTAAGATACTATGATATCCACAAACCAGTAGTTCTTTCCTGTGATGCTTCAAAGTTCAGTCTTGTCACAGTTATTCTTCAAGATGAAAGACCTGTTGCCTACGCATTTAGAACTCTTACCCAAACTGAGATGCAGTATGCTCAAATTGAGAATGAACTTTTGGCAATTGTGTTCGCATGTTGGAAGTTCCATGATTATATTTATGGCTGAGCAATCCAAATAGAAACTGACCATCAACTTCTAGTTACTATTTTAAAGAAGCCTATGCATTCTGCTCCAGCAAGACTACAAAGAATGATGCTCAAATTGCAAAAGTACAATTTGATAGTGGTCTATACAAAAGGTAAACTTCTTTATCTGGCTGACACCTTATCCAGATCACCTAGAAATACCATGGAACAGCCTGATGCAGAGAATTTTGTCTTTGTTGTCATGGAAGTGCATAATTTTTCTACCATGAGGCTTGATGAGCTGAGAAATCATACAAAGACTAATCCAATTTTGCAAAAGCTCAACCACTTCATCAGTGTTGGATGGCCATCAAAGCAATCCTGTGTACCACCAGAAGTCCAACCCTACTTTCCATACAGAGATGAGATGTTGATGGAAGATGGTATCATTTTCAGAAATCCCAAAGTTATCGTTCCTACTTCCTTACAATGTGAATACATACATACATATTTTACATTGTGGCCTCCCCAGGTTCCAATTCTACCAGACGAAGGGCAAGAGGACTGGTATTTTGGCCTTCTCTAGTAAAATACATTGATAAAGTACTTTCTTCTTGTTCAGTGTGCAAAAGTACTAAGCCAAATTTGAAAAAAGAGCCACTTCATCTAAGCCAAATTCCTGAACTGCCTTGGTCAACAGTAGCAACTGATATATTTGAGTGGAACAGTCAACATTACTTAGTGTTGGTAGACTCTTATTCAAACTGGTTTGAGATAGATTTGCTACTTAACTTAACATCCAGTGCTGTTATTACTAAGAAGAAACATCATTTCTCAGTCCACGATAGTCCATACAAAGTTATTTCTGACAATGGTTTTCACTTTACTAATCAATTGTTTCAGAGATTTGCTGAAGAGTGAGACTTTACCCATTTTATTAGTAGTCCTGGATATCCTCAGTCAAACGGCCTTGCTGAACATGCAGTACAATGTGCAAAGCAATTACTGGAGAGGTCAAGGTGTGACAATACTGATTTCTTCTTGAATTTACTTAATCGCAGAAATATACTCCGTGACAATCTACTAGGCTCACCTGCTCAGAGATTTCTATCTAGGCAAACAAGAATAACCTTGCCTACCAGTTCTAGTTTGTCGGTGCTTAATGCTAAAAACAACAGCGCAATCAAAGCCCAGCTTTTTAAAAAGTGTTCTTCTCAGAAGTCCAGCTATGATAAAATGAACATATTTCTTCTTCAGTTAAAAGAAGGAGAGACAGTGAGGATCCAAACCAAGAAAAGCTTTGATCAAATTGATCAAGTGAGAGGTATATCTACAGAGCCGAGATCTTATTTAGTGGAATCTGAGGACACAGAGTACAGAAGAAACTGCAGACATCTTCCTGTATCAGAAATGATAACGCAGCATCATACCTGTGATGCAGGCTCTAGATCTCAGAGCAACACTGACAATGCTCATACCGAAGAATGTGTCGCAGTATCCATTCCCATTCCTGATGATGTCCCAGATGTCCCCAAAGTTAAACATTCCTTGAAGACAGTCCCCATTGCTAGATCCAATTCTGACTGTTATGTTACACAGTCAGGTCGTATTTACAGACCTAGTGTAAAATACATAGTAACTCGGACATAATTGTTTTATATGTGTCTAATTTTGTATGATTGCATGTCAGATAACTAGTTCTGCATAACTGCATGTCAAAAGATCATTTCTGTAAATTGAATGTCATTGAATACTGTCATTTCATATAAGGACTATTTCTCAAAGAGGGAGGATGCAGATCAGAGCGTGTGTACGTACCTTTAAGAAGCATTTCCATATGTGAGCATGTGCATATAAATACTGAGCACGTGAAGGCAGCAGTGCCATTTTGAGAGAACAGCCAGTGTTAACATGTATGAGTGTGGTAGTCAGTCTGTTTATAACTTTATTTAAGTTTAAGTTATAAAGCCTCATTTCTGATATGTTTGTATGTAATAAAGCTGCTCGAACAGAACCCATGGATGTTCGTCTGTTTTATTTTGACCAGACAAGAGACAGTACCCCAATCACCCTGCCCGAATAATCACAGTCCATACTTCTGCCCACTTATTCTCATCATTCAAGCAGTGTCCTACTTCTCACTTGTATCCCCAAAACTCATTCCATCAACATCCAACACCAAGAGGAGAAGAGAAGAGGGGCAAGCCTGTCCCTCTTCAACACCCAATACCCACTTCCATAATCATACCAAACAAAATAAACAAAAGAAAAAAGGGAAGGGAAGGTGGATAGCAAGTTTACATCCAAATATGATTCCTCTTCCCAGTTACATTCCTATAAAACACCTAAGTCCCACCCTACATGTACCTCACTTCCACTAAAGTCTATCTCTATTCCATAATTTTAGCAACCCCTCCCCAACAAGCTCCCACTCCCCACTCCCATTTAACTCTCTCTAACACTTAACGAAGATGTCCCTGGATGATATGGTTTGTTCCCAAACTTCATTTGTCCTGGTCTCCTTGAATAATACACTTGACACCAAATTATTTATTTATTTATTTACCAGGAAATTCAGAGTGGGCCAGAAGCCCATTTTCAGCAAAAGCCCAGGTAGAAAAGCACCACAGAAATACAAGAAATATACAGTGATTAGATAGTACAATTGTATACATAAGTAAAATGCGGAATGCATATCTTCTAATTAGTCTATACAAATAAGTAGTCAATACAGTTTTCTAGTAGATACAGGTTCAAAAAGAAAAACACAAGCATTTCAGTGAAGATTACTGTGAGAAAAAAATAAAGTTAGTACCGTGTACATATTAAATAATAGTTATGACCAAGTGAGATTTCCTTTATATATATTTATTTTTGAGTAGTAATAAACAGTAAGGAGAGGAAGAAAATGAGATAAGGGGTGAACAGTGTATTGAGAGAGTTATATATATCTTGTCAGTCAGGTCTGGCACAGGAGCAATGCCAGTTTTTGGATAGATGTTCAAAGAGTAGTTGTTTAAAACTGGTAGAGTCAGATGTGTTTTGGAGGGTGTGGGGTACAGAGTTCCATAATATGGCTAACTAATTTGAGAATAGGGCTTCACCGTGAGTGTTGTTAGCTTTGTTTACTGTGAGAAAATTTCTGTCTGCAGATCATAGACTTCATAGGCATGAGTAGGGAAAAACAAGTTCCTCGAGGGATGGACAACTGTCAAAATGGAAGATGATATTGTGTGTGAATTTAAGTTGGTAGAGACGAAGAAGGTTAGGTAGCTCGAGCCAATTTAATTTATGTAGAGCAATAGAATGGTGGGTTTGGTGGGAAAGCTTGACTGCAAAATGGGCTATTTTGTTGTAGCAAGTTTCCAATTTGGTTAAGTCTGATTTTTTTTTTAAGTTGGTAAAGAGGGGGGAAAGCATATAGGAGTGTAGAGAGGACTCTGGATATGTCTAGTCTGGTATTGTCAGTGAGGAACTAAATGACAGTTGACAACTTTTATTAATTCCAAACATAACTTTATTACATCATTTTGAATATGAATTACAACAAAAATAACCTTGTAACCACAAACACATACATCAGGGCAGCGTAACCTGCTTACTCTGCACAAATAAGCAGAGTCCATACCTCTGCTCACTTATTCTCATCAATCAAGCAGCATCGTGTTGCTCACTTTCATCCCCAAAATGCAATGCATCAACTTCCAACATGAAGAGGGGAAAAGAAGCAGGACAATCCTGCTCCTCCACCCCCCTCCCCATCAGCTTGCCTACTGCCTGTTCCCCCTCACCTACAAAAGAAATTTCACTAAACCTTCTAAAAATAAACTTAAATGTACATTAAACAAATCTAAGCCAAAAACATTCAAGTGCACCCCATTGGATCAAAACCAAACTGGGTCCCTGTCATCAAAATCCTTATGGTCTATCTTATAGATACCCAAAATAGCCAACTGCATGCCAGCCTGTACTTAATAAAACTCTCTGCATGCTCCAAAGCCTTAAAACTAGCAGCATGCCTCCAACACAAACATGGTACTATCTCTGACCAAACAATGCATGTACCTGGATATAACATCTGCAACATAACTAGATTCTCCTTTATCCTAGCCATCAACTGCTTCTTAGGTATTATTCCTAAATCATTACCAGCCAAATGTATCACTAATATTTGAGGAAACTCCCATCCTCACCTGTGTCACTTTGATTTCATACATAAACTGAGTCCACCTAAGACCTCTAATCCCATGCCACCTAACTGTTCACCTCAATTGATGCAAACCCAAGTCCTGTCCATCCATCCTAACTGCTGCCCTCTTCTCCACCCAGTGGATATATGAAAGGCCTAAGGTGACAATCTCCTTTCCTGAAAGACAAAAAAAAGCATATTCATTATCAGTTGAATCCATGATCTAATATAAGATAAAAAGGCACTGGAAGACCACCTTCCCACTTTCTGTTTGACAGCAATGGATCTGCATTCCCTTGCCAAATCTGAAGCCCTACCAATATGAAAAGAATGAGTGGAGAACCTCTCACCTGGCAAACCCATACATTGCAGCGCCAATCTTATAAAATGTACAAACTGATTGCCCATTACCACCTTACCCCCTCACAAACGAAAAATCAATTTTTGATGGCTCCCTACGAGTCCACATCAATTCTGAAGCCCAACACACCAGACAAAGCCCCTCACCCTTATCTTGCCTAAGAATATCTGTAGGTCCTTTACTAACTGATCCATTTTAGATCTATGTTACCAAATGTGCACTGACCCTGGAAAAACCATAACATCTCTCCAAATTAATAATCCTAACATTTCTTAGACCTGAAATATCCCAAAATACATCCATAAACACAAAATAACCCACAAAAGAGAATCCACTGACTCACCTACCACTAAAGCAAACCCTTCAATAAAACTTTCAAAACCTGTCTTTTCAATGCCCAGTGCCTATCCATATTCACTCTATCCACTCTATCCCATCCTCTTAACATGTGCCCCCACCATCCAGGACTTTGTAAAATCATGCAGCCCAGCCACCTGCGCAAATATACTAATCACTGCCAAGTCCAACTTAACTGATTACACTGCCTTAGCCTGCCCTCAGTCCCGAGCCAAGTATCGCAATAATAGTTCCTCTGAACAAACCCCTTCATCCTCAGGCAAATGCAAAATCTTCCAAACCACTGAACAACAAGCTGTAAACCATTCCCCTCTAAAATGCATCAATTCCAGTACCCCCAGCTGCATCCATAAACAACTGCAGTTCCTCTTGACCAGCACAATCCATCTGCCAAAATGATACACCATTAAACCTCCAAAAATGACAACCAAAGCGACAAATCAGCCCTTACCAATTTGTTAATTCTGACCCAATGATGTTTACTCTTTCCTCCTTTTAACAAAAAGGCCATTGACCTACAAAAATTATGCCCTGGATGAACTTCCAGAGATGCAAATTCAGAAGCCCTAAAAGCTCCATAAACTCCATAATCTGCACCTTATCCTTCATCACCACCCACCCAATCTTCTCCTTCAATCGAGCTATCTTATCACACAACAAGAAAAACAACCTGTGTTCTGCATCCACCAATAAATCCAAGAAATCCAATGTCTTAGCTGGGCCTTCCAACTTCTGCCTAGTCAATGGACCACAACTCATCAAACATCCCCAAAAGCTCTTGCAAACCTTCAAACACTCCCACAAACCCCTCAATTACTATCAAGAAATCATCCAAGTAATGCATTGCCCTCTGCATATCCACCCACTGCTGCATCAGTTAACTCAAAGACAGCAACATACTCCCCCTCCAAATCTTCTGCTTAAGTGAAAGTGGAATGTGAGGGGTCAGAAAAACTGTCCCCGTCCCTTGCCCCAAAGCCTGTGCAGCTAACCAATCCCTTGGCCTTATGTCAAAATCCAAACCAACTTCAGAAAATTAACCCATTCACTTACGGATGACCCCCCCAAGTTTACCCCAGACATCCCTACGCTATCTTTTCCACTGACTGTTTCACCCTGTCCCTGCTCATGATACCTCTGTGTATCCCCAGTAGACCATCCAAAATCATGTAACCCATGACACACCTTGTCAACAGCTATCCCACAATCAAGCCCAACAAACACCAAACCTGCCCTGACTAACGGGACTCCCAACAGCATAGCATTACCTGATGCGCCATCCTGAGCCACTCCTGCACCTGGAAGATCCACTGTGACCACATCTCTCAACTGCCATGACTGCTTCTCATGAGCCACTGCTCTCATTTTTGCCACCAGGCATAATCTCTTATGACTGGATTTGCCCTTGTTAGCTGCCATCCCAGACTCAGCATTAGGCACCTCATGGGACAGCTTCTCTGCCTGGCCTTCAAAGGCCTCCCACCTCAGCCATAAACTCTACATATTTGCCATCTGTAACAAAGGAGAGACTCATTAAGACTCATTAAGACTCCAAGGGAAAGACACACAACTGATCTTTACATGCATCTGCTGTACAGTGCATTGTATCATTCCTCATGTTAGTGACATTACTCTACAATGCATCCTAATCCCCTCAGACCTAAAAAACTGCTAGAATAAAAAGTCCTTTGCCACCATACAGTAGGCAAAACACATGACTTCTGAGAAACAGACCAAATTATGAATCAAAATCTGAACCTTGCAGAGAGGATGTCTCAATTTCAGACATAGCTCTCCACCAATCAGGGACAAATTTCAACAGCAACAGGTACAAACCAATTAAAATGAGGGATGATCTGGGACATTCTAAAATATTAGTACTATTAACTGAAGCCATTGGGCTGAATAAAAAAAGGTAGCTAACATTTCATGAAGTAAAAGAAATCAATCATTCTTAAATATAGCCAATATGCATTTCACAAAGATAATAGTTCTTCCGACCACATATTTATTGAATATAATGCACTAACTTTCCTCCCAAAGCCACCAATTTTAGTAAGCATTAAGAGTGTCTGCTCTAAAATTTGCATCAAAATCAATCTGCATCAAAATTAGGGACAGTTGAGAGGTATGCTCGCAGATCACCCAACTGCCTGCTCCCAATAACCTCCTCCCAGTGTTTAACCAACTATACTTCCCTGTTCAAATAC
Source organism: Protopterus annectens (assembly GCF_019279795.1). Classification (NCBI taxonomy): domain Eukaryota; kingdom Metazoa; phylum Chordata; order Ceratodontiformes; family Protopteridae; genus Protopterus; species Protopterus annectens. Next base: position 957,706,571 of record NC_056729.1, read on the forward strand.
AATCCCTACTGCTTGCCACCAATTCCCAGAAACCACACTGTAAGAGGAACAGACCAAATTTATGAGACAAATGTGGATGTCCTCCCCAGACCACCCACCTGCCTGCTCCCAATAACCTCCTCCCAGTGTTTAACCAACTATACTTCCCTGTTCAAATGCAGTCCCTACTGCTTGCCACCAATTCCCAGAAACCACACTGTAAGAGGAACAGTCCAAATTTATGAGACAAATGTGGATGTCCTCCCCAGACCACCCACCTGCCTGCTCCCAATAACCTCCTCCCAGTGTTTAACCAACTATACTTCCTTGTTCAAATGCAGTCCCTACTACTTGCCACCAATTCCCAGAAACCACACTGTAACATGAACAGACCAAATTTATGAGACAAATGTGGATGTTCTCCCAAAGTTGACAGCCAGAAGGTTGCTTCCCTTTCAAACCAACCACCCATCACATATTCTCCCTACCCCCTTTCTAAAGGCTAATGCCACACTGCACATGTGCAGCAGGTAACCATTATCCTACCTATTCTAAGCCCGTGAAAAGACCTTCACAACTTCAGTTGACAACCAGAGACCCAACACAGCCATAAAGAAGATGTGGCAGCCTGTCACTACTACCAATGAAGACTCCAGAGGTTCTACCTAGGAAGCCCATTGCACCACTCCACAGACCCAGGGACTACCACACCACCCACCAATGGTGAAATCTCACATGACAAAGTCCAAGAGAATCAAATAGTGGCTAACAAGGTATGTAAGCCCATTTTTACCTACTGAACCTCACTACCAGCTCTCTGCCCCCTCCCCAGTTAACTAGATGATATATTCCCTGCATTTCATCCATCCCTTTTTTATTTATCCTAGGCTAGAACCTCCCGTCCCCCATAGCACCAACCCATGCCACTGCCTGAACTATCCCAACACCTCTTACCCACAGCTCCAAACCAATTTTTCCTTACCAAGACAGGAGAAGAAATATTTATTACAACTAAACCTCACACTGTCCAATCAACACCTCAAAGCATTTCCAAACTGGTTACCAAGCATGTCCCACCTCATCCATGCCTACAACTGTTAATCAATAGCCTAACTGACCATAGCAGTACTTACAGGCCATCTAGGAAGTAAGCCTGCACTGTAGCAAGTTCATGCCAAAATATGATTTTTCTTCGCAGTCACACTCCAATAAAACACCTAAGCCCACCTTACATCTACCTAACTTTTTTTGAAGTCCCCTTAAAAAATTAACCCTTCTCTTCCCAAAACTAAACAAGCGTATCTCTATTCTATAATATTAGCCCCCCCCCTCCCCAACAAACTCCCACACCCCACCATCATTTAACTCTCTCTAACACTTGCCGAAGATGTCCCTGGAAAAATTGGTTTGTTCCCAAACCACATTTATATATTCAGTATGATTATCATATTGTTTCTAATAAACAAACACATTGAAAATATTATTTTTTGACTATAACTTCTCCCATACTCACTAAAAAAGCAAGTAGATTTCAGTGCATAACCTATAGAACTGTTTGATTTAATTTTATGCCCAGTATTTACAGACAAAGTAACATAGAAGGCACTAAACAAAATAAGATATAAATCAGCTTCATGGCCAAATACACTTAACAAGCCCTTTCTTAGCAGCATGTAAAGCTCTATTTATGCAAGTTTTTATGTATTTCTTTAAGAAAATATTATCAGTGTGTTATGTTCTCAAAATGTAGTGGCAAGAGATATTCATTCCGGTCACAAAGAGATGTACCCCGGGATTCAAGAAGCTTGGCGCAAGGACCGTTTTAGCCTTGTGCTGAGCGACCTCACTACAGACAGCACAGCAGCGCCATATGAATGAATGATGTGCACAGGAAATGTGTGCGAGTGCGGAGGCGTGTACAAGTAATATAAATATTATAAATAAATATACATATATGTATAGACATATATATATATATATATATATATATATATATATATATATATATATATATATATATATATATATATATATATATATATATATATATATATATATATATATATATATATATATATATATATATATATATATATATATATATATATATATATATATATATATATATATATATATATATATATATATATATATATATATATATATATATATATATATATCTATCTATATATATATATATATATATATATATATATATATATATATATATACAGATATATATGTGTGTGTGTGTGTGTGTGTGTATGTGTGTGTGTGTGCGTGTGTGTGAGTAGATATACACAGATATACAGCTATGATAGGAAACAGCACACAAGAATGACATATGTTCACAGGCTATGCCAATGGAAGTGAGGAGCCCAAGCAAGAAACATGAAACACGTAGCATGCCCTTCCACCCCCCCCCCCAGCCAGACACTGGAAACATACACGCAAACAATGTAAAGAGTCCACTGCTCCCCAGACCACAGCAGGATACAACCGGGGGGGTACACAGTGCACCCGTGAATTCTAATCTTGGAACACAGACTGGAGCGTCCCTTGTGGGACACCCCAAAAATTTGATAGACCAGCCATTTTGGCCGCGGTGTATACAGACTTGGAATTCAAGGGTTGGAAACCCTGATGGTCCATGGGCTGAGACAATTGTATGAAATGGGTCCCGTGAAGTGGAGAGTGGGTTGCGTGTAGTGGTGTGTCCAGAACAGACCAGGACCCAGAGTAAGGATGGGTGTGGTTGAGGAGGCAAGGGTGGGAGAACTATGGGTAGCTGCTTATGGGTCTAGGTTTGCAGGTGTTGGCTGATGTGGGCCTATATAGACAGCCCTAGGGATGTAAGCGAATGTGTTCATTGGGCAGAGGCGTCGCCCAACGAGCAGCCACACCCATTATGAGTCCCACTGCAGCAAAGTGTAATCTATATGGCAAGGAAAGGAATAACCAGATGTAGACGTATATATGTAGAGGTATGCGTGTGTATATCTACCTATAGCGACATACAGATAAGCCTCTCCCTCTCCATAGTACAAATGTATACATACAGAGACAGAATACAGATACATACCCACATATAAATATATACATATGCAGACACCCATAGACCCATATGTTGTGATATATATATATATATATATATATATATATATATATATATATATATATATATATATATATATATATACAACAAAATATAAATATACATGTATGCATACATATACAGATATATCTGTATATAGTAATGTACATGGATATATATATATATATATATATATATATATATATATATATATATATATATATATATATATATATATATATATATATATATGTGACTGTAAATATACACATGTATATAGCTAGGATATGATACAGCAGTTACGAGTAACATATGTTCACAGGCTGTGCATTTGGGGGTGAAAGGTTCAATAAACAAACATGTAGAATGAACCACCCCCCCAGCTAGGCCAGTAAGACATACAGACACACAATAAAGGTAAACACACCACTGCTTCCCAGACCACTGGCAGGATACTACCAGTGGGAGAGACCTGCCAGATCTAATCCTGAAACATAGACATCGATGTCCCTTGTGGGACACCAATAATTAATGATCAGAAGCAGTCCCGGTAATGACTTATCAAACCTGCCTGTAGATGTACACGGACCAGTAGGTTGTGCAAGCCTGATAATCCATGGGTTGACACAATGTACAAAATGTGTCCCGACACGGGGAGAGTGGGCAGTGCGTAGTGGTGTGTTTATACCCCACCTGCACCCACAGTAAGGATGAGTGCTTTAGAGGAGTGGCAGGTGGGGGAACTATGGGTATGCAATTATGGGCCGAGACGTGCAGGTGTTGGCTGGCAAAGTCGTATTAGGACCGCCCCAGGGATGTAAGTAATATTCCGAAATGGGCATAGCTGATGCCCATACCTATCAACTCCTAAGAGCACATCCACTAGACAGGACATACACCATTGGGGGAACAAATAGTAGTACCTCTGAACTGTCCCCAATTTCCATGGTCGTCCTGGATTTCAACTCGGTTTCTAACTCTGCCGCATGTAATCCCTCCTAAAACTAGTGACATATGGAGGAAAGGTGATGAATTACACGTAATGAATAATGACAACAATTAAGAGTTATAAACATCATTTACCTCAGACAATGTGTATGAATTCATATGCCCTGAGTCTGTCAATGTGTCAGGTTAACAGCACCAATAATTTAAATGTGTCCCTGATGTTGTTATGCCGTGTCCCTGATTCAGTTTGTATATTTGCCCAGTCGTATGAGAGGTCTGATAGGGACAGAAAGTCATACCTCTCAACCTCTTAGAGCAGAAAATCTGCGCAAAGCCTACATGCTGGGTGGACAAATAGGCACACATTTTAACTATTGCTCTTACAAGCTTAAAACGTTCATAGAATAATAGGTTTTGCATTAGCATGAATTTTCTGAAGGATGTGGAGTCTTAAACTCAAATATTTCTCATTATTTAATTACTTCAATCTTCAGCTATTTACCGGAAAGGTGCAGATTTTAGGAGGAACACACCAGAAATATGAGGCAAAACTCTGGACATTCTGTGAAAATCTGGACAGTTGAGAGGTATGCAGAAAGTGCATATTCCACTGACAACCTTAGAAAGATGATAAAATATTAGGTATGCAGTAGCATGACTCGGATGAAGGATGCGGGTTCCAAAACCCAATTACTTGTTTGTGTTGAAGAGTGTCAGTTCCCATTTACTAGCCAGATGGGTGCAGATTGTAAGAGGAACACAGCAATAATATGAATCAATCTCTGGACAGGCCGCGGATTCCGTACAGTCGAACAGCATGCTGTCGCCCAATTGGCAGCCATTCCCGATACTGTATGCATGTAATCTGATGTAATAGGCATCACAAGGTAATATCGAAGTCCTCACTCCCACACAGGGGTGTGAGTGGCAGATGCAAACACCAAATGCAGTGCAGTTGCAAGTGCAGGAGCAAGCAATAAGCCTGTTTGGCCACCAGTATGCGAGTATTACACTGGTAAAGCAATGTAGAGGCTAACTGAGTGTAAGAAACTGTAACTTGAGGTTAGCATTGCTTAGCACCGTGCAAACCCACGCACACCCACTCGCAACTGCTTTAATGTGCCTTAATCACACCGTATCCAATGGCCTTGTCCTGGCCAGCAACAAAATAAATGCCCTCTGCAAGGCTCGAAACCAGGACCCTGCACACACAGCTATTGTGATTTACCACTAAGCCATGGCAGATATACAGACATCGGACCTTATCACAAATATATCATCCAGCGCAGTCATTCAACGGTATAGGAAATGTATTCCATCATGTAGATGTATGTGTGAGTATTTATGTCCAGCATATAGATACATACATATATATAGATATATCCGGAACATCCCATGTGACAACAAAGCATTACAAAGGAATAAAAAGGGAAACACCAGCAATGCCTGTATTATGTAGTGGTGTCGTCCTATGTAATATCAAGACTCCCTCAGACAGACATGTGTCAGTCATACACGCAAACATTTGTACTTTGGCCATATACATCACTCTGTGCATGTTATTTACATTAACACAACAGTTCCTGTCCAATAATTATGTGAGAACAGTACTCCTGCAAGATGCTGTGTGCGAAATCATCATCATGATAACGGTACATGGGGTAACCATAGAGGGACTGGCAGTGTTGTGTGTACAATGGGGTCGTCCGCATCATGTGTACCTGGAACATTTAGGAGTCATGTGCATACTAGGATTGTGTGCCTGAGAGACAGGGGTGGGGACAAATGGAGTATGTTGTGACGCATATTAAAAGGGTTACATGTGTCCAGTGATCACATGTGAAATGGACAGCTATGCATGGGGCAAATGTTGTTCTAGGAACTGATTGGCCTTCTGTGTCCGTATGGTGAGAGTGGTATATGTGGAAAGGAGAGTAGGTATGCTCATAGAGGATAGGGTAGGATGACAGACAAGACAGCATACAGGGTCGGTATATGACACATGTGGGGGGATACACCTCGGACGGGGAGGGTTGTTCGGCATTAACAAGCCCATGAGCCCCCAGATGGAAACAGTGGGACGGAGGTCCCCAGCCATGGGCAGCCACCACTCTACCAAAACAGCTGCAAAGGTGGCAGTGCTGGGGGCTGTCTAGGAGGGGCAGCCTCACCCTGTAAATGTAAAACTCTATCCTTGAGCTGGCGTATCTTGCCTTGAAACCCATTATTGGGCCCCCTATGCACCATGTCTGGGACTGTACGATAGCAGACATGTCCCTCTCTGGACCTGCTCCCAGGGGGTACATGCCCCATCCTCAGTGACAGTACCACCAGAAGGTGGTGCAGAGCCAACAGAGGTGGAGGTCCAAGTCTGGGCCCCAGATGTGCTGGTGCCCGGTGCCATGGCCTGCTGAAGTGGGACAGGAGGTTCCGGCGGGGCCTCCAAACCCATGCAGCCTATGGTGTTGCAGTTTAAACACAGATATGGCTTAGTAATAGCCAACAACATTCAGGATTACTTACAACAGCATGCATAGATATGACCATCAACCCAACACAACAGATGGTATACAGTTGCAGAGACAGCACATATACTGCATGACATCTGTACAATGTGTAGAAGACTTGTGACAGCAGATATGAACAGTGGCCCATTATTGGCTTGTCACTGAGAACCCCAGACAGTGTCTGTCATACCACTGTTTCATGTGACATATGTCCAGTCAGGGGTGCGATGGCAGTAACTCATCACTATCACCATGTAATGGCTGAAATCCTCACACTATGCTCCTGCTGTTCACAGATAAGTGTTCAGTGAGTAACAC